>NC_142516.1:39275000-39442500 GCF_057876585.1 Rhinolophus sinicus | reverse complement strand
CTGTCTTGGTTAAGGAGCTGGCTCATCAGGTAACATAGTGTTCACTTGATTAGAGTCATCAGTTGTGAGCTGTGTTGCAAGTAAATAGCTTAGACAAGATAAAAGGTGGTAATGACAAAGAGCAGATTCTTGGATGTGTGAGTTGAAGGGTAACCGAGAAGTAAACATTTATATTCATTTTGGTCAATTTTGATCAACTCATGTATTATTTTTGTTTATGGTAGCAAAATACAGCTATATATATTAAACACCTTTTTATTATAGCTCCTGAAAGAAAAAAGTAAGCTTTTATCTAGTTCCTGAATAACTCCTTTCCACACATCGGTGTCGTGTAGGGTGTCAGGCGGGGTCTCTGCTCCCGCTCCCCACACAAGAACACAGGACACGGTGAGGCCAAAAGGGAACACCCACAGAGCCATAGATAGGGGAGTCACACCACTATATTCTCGCTGGAAGCTGGGTTGGAGACACAGGAAACAGGAGCCACACAATTCGCAAGCCTCACTGCGCCGCTTGCAGGCTCAGCCACCATCTTCTTGCTAGCCCCCATTTTCTGCTAGCGAAGCCACAGCAGTTATATTAGTGGCCAATGGCTCACTGGTTACAGCTGATGGCCATCCAATCACAGTTGATAGCCATTTACTACCTGAGTCAGCACCTGTCTATGTGAGGCCGAGAGCCTGCTTTCTGGCGCTCTGTCCCCACGTTGGTATTATTGCTAGAACAGCTGTAGTTATAGCAGAACACATGATACAGAATGTATTCGAAGAAAACCATCTTATTGATTATTTTTCCCCCTCCAAGAACATGTCAGGAAAATCACCTGCAATTAGATTCCAGGTGGTATCTGGACAAGAATCACCAAATTACTAACCATACATTTTCACTTTTCATTTCCTCATAAATCCTTACTTTGCTACTCTGTTGGAAGGGGCTTCTTCGAGTTTATGAAATTAAAAATCTGGAATTAGATCTATTCAGATAATCAGACAGTATGCCACTCAATTAGCATGCTGCCTGCCAGTGTCGTGCTAGAAACTGTGGGAACACGAAGAGGAATTGGACATAGGACCTACCCTCCAGGAACTTACTCTTTGAAAGAGGACAGGCAATATGTACACATCTACTTTTTTAAAAGTGTAGAAAGTATAAAAACAGAAAGTTTAGAGAACATATTATTGCTGCCAGCTGGGGAGATAAGGAAGCGTTCAAATGAGTGGTTGCCAACACTGATTGCACATTAGACTCATCGGGGGAGCACTGAAAAAAATATCAGTGTCTGGGCCTCACTCCCAGAGTCTCTGACTCAAGTGGTTTAGGTGGGGCTCAATCATCACTAGTTTTTAAAAGCTCCCTAAATGATTTTAATGTGCAGCCAGGGATGAGAACCATTGTTCTAACTACTTATCAATAAGAACTGGGTGGTTTTGAAAATTTTAAGTGTAAAACCTCTTATTTCTGATTGAAAGGAAAATGTGTCGATGGAATACCTTCCATAGATTTTGTATATTCTCAATATTGATATGGATCAATTTATTTAAAATATTTCGTCAAACAAATGTTTTCCTTTGAGGGATTGTTTCAAAGTCTATTTTAATGAATTATCGCAATCAAACACTGGAGCACTACATGAAACAATATTGACAAATTTAAAAAAATCTTACTTATTTACAATGGAAACATTTCATCTACTGTTGAAGGTGAATTGACAGAGAAACAAAAAGTTTTAATATTCCTTCAAACCTCTAAAAAATTGATTGATGTCATTTGAATTTTTTCAACTTTATTTTTTCTTCTGTATGGAATTCTGTACCCTTAACAAAGATCTTTAAGCCTAATTGTCATAGTGGAAGAGCTACCATAAATAGCTTTAGAAGAAGAGCTATCCCAAAACTTGCTCATTGTCATGGCAGAATGTTTAAAAAACCATCTTGAAGTTATCAAGTTGGCTTGCTTGCTTTTTATTGGCCTGATTACTTCTATGAAGAGAAACTTGGATGCTGGGAAGAAGCCTTGCCAAATGGAAACACTATGAAAAAGATCTCTTATTTTCTCCTAAGGGCACCTCATTAAGCAAAGAGCTTCCTGAGAACTCAGCCTCCAGCATTCTGGAGAAACTAATGTAATGCTGTTTTTGAAATTGTCTAGTTTATCCTTTGTTATGGATTTTTTTCAACTGTGCAAAACCTGGGTCATTAAAATAAATCTTCTAATTCCAATTCTTTAGTGGAATTGGAAGGACACTCTAGAGACTACCAAATCTAGGCATGACTGTGCCTAAGTCATACAGTGCAAGCTTATTCTATTTTTTAAATTCTAGGACATAATCTGTGAGGAATCAATGAAGAAATGAATGAACAAATAGATGTGAAAGGGACCAGGATGACTATATAGTCATCTTTCCCAATAGAATAACTATTTCATTAGTCATCTTATTTGTAGAAATAAATAATACTTATCAACACCTCTTCTATGACTTCTAACTTAAGGATAAATAATTGGAGAGGAACTTGCTCCCCCTTTCAAAACAAAGGCAGAAAACTCTACTTCTGGAGTGTCCTAGGGACTCAATCTAGGTCAAAATATGGGGAAGAATCATATATATGGCATTTTAGAGGCTTGTGGCCAAGAGTTTTGCCCACCAAATTCTGCCTAGTTAACCTATATTTCCCAGTCTGCTTGCAGTCAGGAAAGGGTAATGTGACTAGTCTGGGGCCAGGAAAATGTGAATATATATGTGTCGATTGCAGAGAAAAAGAGAGAAAAGCTCATGACCAATTTTCAATCTCTTTCTTCTGCAACATGGCAGTTAAGAAGGCTGCACATTCCAGATGGCCAATCATCAGAAGGTGGCACTCTGTGTAACAGGGTGACTGGAGCAGTTCTCTCCCTCTTCTCCCTCACCAACCAACGTGGGTCATATAGTATGGCCTGAGAAATATTACAGCATTGAGAATTTTATGTTGTTGCTATTGTGGCATATTGTAGTTGTCTTGACTAATACAATCAATAATACTATAGTATTACTCTTGACTAATCTTGGCTCTTCTCTGCATTAAATGATTCTAACTGTGCATATCCTGTTTGCTTTTTGGAAATCATATAAAAAACAAACACCATCATCATTCGTAGCTATCATATCACTCTCTTTTGAGGCAAATCTCCGGCTGTTTGGGGAGAGACTGCAAGGAGGCTGAGAGGGAATCTGTCTGCTTTGTGTCCAAGGGAAGCATGTTGCTAAATGCCCTTTCTGGTCTTCCAGGAAATAATTGGACTCATTAGGTTGCTTTCAGTCCCCTTTTCTTTAGTCTAAATAACCCTTAGGTTAATTAGACATGGTTTCTAGCCTCAGGAAATTTTTCTGTGTGTGGTTAGTACTGGAGAGAATGGTCATAAACTCAGTAATTAAATTTTCAATCTTACAAACACTAAAGAATGGCAAATTGCCTGTAAGGTGTCTTAAAAAATCAATAGCCCTTGTGAAACTAATATCTTATATCAATAATTCTGCAAGTATTAAGTCATAATTGAGATGCTTCTGTTAGTGACAAAATGGCAGGTCCCAGTTTGTACCCGGCCATATGTACTGATCATTAACAGACAGAAGTGTGGTCCCTTTTCAGTCCTGGGTGCACAAATATCTGGGTTTGTTTTAAAAATACTATTGACTGGGCCTGATCCAAGACCAATTAAATAAGAATCTCTGGATCATTTGAGTGTTCAGCCAGGGGTGGGAACCACTGGTGAAGTGAATAAGAATAAACTAGTGTGAGAATTTGAATTTGGATCCTCTATCTTTTTATTAGCCATGTAACTTCAGAAAAATCATATAATCTCTCTCTCTCTGGATTTTGTTTTTCTTACCCATATGCTAGGAAGAATAATATTCTCCCTGCCTAGATCCATGTGTAGTTTGAGTCTAAAAATGAAAGTATATGTGGAAGTACTTTGTAAATTATGAAGAGTAAAAATATAGTATTTTCATTATTATCACTGTAGACTGACAGATATGACTCAATCCCGCTTCCAATCATTTTATTGTAGTAAGAAATAAGGCAAAAGTGAATATATTAGTGAATTATCTACCTCAAGAGAAACCAAAATTCCAAATGGAGTGACTTGGCTGGCAGACAGCTTCTCACTTCCACTCAGATGTCTGTGTTTGTAGAAAGAAGTATTATAACATGTGGATGAGTCACAATTCTTTGGCTCCATTCTGGGCACAGTGGAAGTATTAACAACAGCATCATTGTTGTTATCTTTGTGAGAGCACTCCTTTCCACTTTTCTCGAGGTCTTTACTTTTTCAAGACTGTGCACCTAAATCAGAATGGTGTGTTCAACCCCACAGAGGTCAGAGGCAGGATAGGGGTGTAGCACAGCGGGCTACTTCCCGCTTTGCGTGCTGGCCTGTGTTTAAATCCTGACTCTGATATTTGCTAGTCGTGTGAACTTGGGTATCTTATGTGACCCTCTTCAGCTTATCAAATCTTTATTAAGTTCCTGCTACCACCAGACACTCTGATTAGTGAAGACCAGTATCGGAAAAATGTCCCCTCCTCAAAGAGTTTACAGTTCACGCAGGAAAGAGAAACAAGCAAAGGTATAATAATTTTTACCTTCATATGTGTTATAATTAAGCTAGCCCAGAGCCCAACAGAGAAGCTGTTCAGTAAATGATAATAAATATTGTCATTATGCCTTGGCAAGCCAAGGGGCATGAACCCAAGCCCTCCACCTAAGCAGGTCAGGCAGTGGCGGAATGTTGCTTATCTACACCTTCCTGGCCCTGGCCGACCTCTGTCTGGGCTGAAAGAGAGCAGAGAGTTCCTCTGAGTACAAAAAGACCTTGAAAAGCCTGCCCTTGACCTCAGCTGTCCCCACTGGCAGAAGATCAGACTCATTCTAAAGCAGATCTATGGCTTTGGGTTTTCTCCAGGACTGACAGGGCACGATTCCAGATCACGATTTCAGAACTCATCCTGGCCAGCAGTGAGCCGCCCGGGTTATCCTCAGGAACACCCTGGCCTCCTGAGAATCGCCCAACCAAAATGCCTGGGAGTGGGGCCAGCTGTCCTCAGGCCTTTTCTGGTCTTGCTGGAGAGACCGTTTTGAGTCAGAACCTGTTCCAAGATGAGAGGTAAATGAAGAATCACCCAAACATTAACCGTCTCTCTCAACCATGGATTTCTTTTGTGGGTTCGTAATATCAAATTTAATAGGATAAATTTTAAAATCATAGAGATTTGTCCATGTAATAAGAAAATTGCAATGTTTGACCATTCATTTCAAAAGGAGGACATAAATTTCCTAGATTAGTGAAATCAATTAATCACATGTTATCTAAGGATGGAAGATTCTTCCAAACTAGAGCTTGAATCTGCTTGTCTTCTAAAATCCACAGGCGTGCATAGCTTAAACAAAAGAAAAAGGAAAAGGAAAAAAATTCCTCTCTAATAAAAGAATAACTGAGACACAACTTAAATTGGAAGAAGTGTGTTTTTATGTTTTGTTTTTTTCTATTTTCAAGACTGACTTCAAGCGTGCCAATTTATTTGTTATCGAGACAATTAACTACATCACTATCAGCTCGACATAGATCATCTGGAGATATATTGATTTGAATAATTGTCTTTCACTGTAGCTAATTAATAATGCATCAAGGGTCAAAATCCTGTTGTCGGTTCTAAGCAGTTTAAATAGAAAGATTGCTTGTCTGGAATCCCCTGCCACATGTAGCCCCCATTTACTTGCTTCTCACAGAGATACTATCTGAAAAATACACCAACTTGAGATATTTAGGGATGTTAATAAACATGTGGTGAGACCATCTCAATCGTCTGCTTCTAGGTCAGAAAAGCTGCAAAAGTGTTCAAATCAAAATAATGGCATTTGGTTGAAGATGTTTCCTCTTCTCTCTCTGCTCATTTTTCATCTTCCCGGAGGCACACCCCCCACCCCAGTTTTCCCTCCTCTGCTATTCTTCACTTCTCTCACTTGTCTCCCTTCGTGACAAGAAGGAGTGCCTCCACTGGGCCAATACATCAAGCAGTGACACAGGCAGAGTCTCATTCCCTCTGACAGACGTCAATTTAAAAGGCAAGAGAAGATTTCCAGGCAGAGGTGAGGGCTGTGAATGGAATTAGTCATCATTACCCTGAAGGGAGATGGGCTTGCTGTAGCTGTTCCCTCATCAGGCTTCTCATGACTATGCCCTGAGGATCACCCCCATCACTCTAAATAGTTATGACACAGCCAATGTATGGGTTAAAATGATGAGCAGGAGAGACAGGCCTATCCTAAAGTAAATAGACTGAATTAGAGGCATTACAACAGTTAATATGTCAGGTCCCTGTTGGGAAGCCATAGATCCTGTGTGGTCTATTTCCCCTGCATATTGAAATTGATTGTGCCTTGGGCTATGGCAGGGTTGGTGGGGGAGGGGAGCTGACATTCATCCTTCCAGTCACATGGATCAAAGAAAGCAGACAGTGTTATGTGGAATTATTTGCACTGAAGGTGCAGGGAATAGAATTTAATAGAGCAATGGGGTATAATGAAAGAAGCCATGAGTCTTAGGCAATGTCTCCCCAGGCCACACCATCTGAGGAGTATAAATAAGATCAAGCTCTTACCCAAATCATATTTCTCTGGCTCAGCCCAATCTAAAACTGCAGAAATTATACACTCTTTTTCTACTTCTTCACCTGGCCAACTGTTTCTAGGGGACCTCAGGGGATGCTTCCCATGGTTTTGAACACAGTCCTACTGGCCACCATATATGGGGTTCTCCTCCTCCCCTTCTGCTCACTGTTCTGGTGTCTATCAGGGGAGGCTGTCAGCTCCTGAGCCAGTCCCTGAGGTCAAAAATGAAGGGCATCATTGTCACTGTAATGCTACTGGCACAGGCACTGTTGCCTACAATGCCACACAGTCTCAAGTTACTGCTCAAGTGCCTGGCACCAGTGCTCTTAAACCAATTGGTTCCTTCTTAAACTCTTTGCAAATTCAATGCCATGGTGACGTTAATGGAGTTGATCTTTTATTTTCTACTCCTTCATTACTGCTACTCCCCACTTCCAAGCTGTTCTCATGAATCCACAGTGACTGAGTCAAAGGAGAGTCTGAGTAATTTTTACTGCCCTGGTTCAGGTTCTCCAGAAACAGACTTGTGTGCAAGACATGTCTGGGGAGTGCACGCAAGACTGACACTTATTTGAGGGAAGACAAGGAAGCTGGATTTGGTTGAGGGAGGGTAGAGTAACACCTGGGGGGAGTGAGGCAGCAGGATTGGGCAGAGGGAGAAAGTACATTGTTGTGCACTTATAGCACAGGCCTCCTCCAATTACATGGGTACATCTGGAGCCCTTCAGTGTTACCCTTAATTGAGGCAAGGAGCCAGGATTTATACCCCCATGCCATTCAGTTATAGAATGTGGGTCACATATCCAATAAATGAAATGCCATCTTCAGTGGGAGGACATAACCTTAAATAAGGTGTTCCTATTTAGCTTGAGGGAATGTCCCAAAGAAAGATTCAGCTGGGAATGGCCTGTAGCCAATGCTTTGTGCAACTAAGAGAATGAGTACCTTGGTCTTAAAGGGGGGTCTGGCTGGTACACATGCAATCTCCCTACCCCTCCTTTCCCATGTAGACCCGATACCTTTCCTTAGACCAAGTTGTTTTCTAAGAAGACCCTCAAACTCCTGCCAAGCGCTCTCCTCGGTTCCCTTTGTGTCCTCGGATAAATGATTGCTAATGCTCATCCTGGGAACACCGGTACAAGCAAGATGAGAAGTTTCATTTAAGTCCTGGAAAGTAAGGCAAGAAGCTCGCATGATGAAAGAATGTGAGACCTGAGTCTGAAGACTGGGTTCCCCTCTGCTTGTCTCATCTCTTAGGTGACAGTGAAAATCTCTTTACTCTCTTGGCCCCATCTGTTAAGTTTGGAGTTAGACTAGCTGGTCTCTAAGTTTATTGTCAGTTTAAAATTTTTCCAACAATATGCTCACAATGGACATCAAAGAAGCAAATGGTATGATTTATGTTTTAGAGGACAGTAAAACGTTGTTAAAGATGCAAAATAAAGCAATTAAGAAAAAAAACTAAGAAAAAGTAGAATAACAAGCCATAGTTCCAAAACAAGTTCTAGTTCCAAAACAATGCCAGAAGCAACTCCATTGATATAGAGCAAGTGTCAGCAAACTTTGTCTATAAAAGGACAAATAGCAAATATTTTTTATTTTGCACACATGTATGGCTTCTGTTGCAACTACTCTCCTCTGCTGCTGTAGTATGAAAACAGCCATAGACAATATGTGAATGAACAAGCATGGCTATGTTTCAATAAAATTTTGTCCACAAAAACAGGTGATCAGCTTTGGTTTGACTTCCCCTGTGATACAGATAAAGAGAAGAAAGGAATCTTAATTAATTATCTAATGCCTTGTTATTCAGTGTGGTCCATGGATGGCCAGCATTGACATCACCTGGGAGAGTATTAGAAATGCAGAACCTCAGACAGCAGCACATCAGATCAGCTGAATTATAATTGCCTTAGTCAAAAATATCCCCAAGTGATTAATATATACAGTAAAAATTGAGCAGTACTTATCCAATCCAATCTTCTCATTTTTCCAGGAGCACATACTGAGGCCCTGAGTGACTTGTCTAGGCTCACACAGCTAGTTTTGCATCAAATTGAGATTAGGGGTCTTCTTTCTTCAATCTACAAATATTTATTGAGCATTTACTACATGTCAGGCAATACCTGCCTGAGTATAGGGAGATGGGCATTACAGTTTTACATAGATTGATCAAAGAAGACTTCACGGAGAAAGCAACATCTGAGCAATGACTTGAAGTAGTCAAAGGGGCCAGCACACAGATATCTAGGAAGAGCCTTCCAGACACAGGAAACAGCAGGTGCAAAGGCACTGTATTGGGGGTCATGACTAGTATGAACAGTAAGACAGCCCTGTGGCTTGAAGCAGAATAAAAGTAGGGAGTGTTAGTTGGAAATAACGTCCTGGGGACAGAGGGAGGTAATGGTTAGTAGGAGGGTAGAGGACACCATTGTGTGGGGCCTCACGGATTGTTGTAAAATTTTGCCTTCGTGCAGAATAAACAGTTTTAAGCTGTGTTGTGTTGAGAATAGAGAGCAGATGAAGGATGTCAAAAGTGGGAACAGGGAGGCAAGTTAGGAAGCCATCGCAATAAAGCAGGGAAACAAGATGGTGGCTTATACCAGAAGTGATGAAAAGTGATTGGGTTTGGGAGATGTTTTGAAGACAAAGCAAACATATTTTCCTGATGGGTGAATGTGGGGTGTAAGAGAAAGAGAGGAGTGAGGGATGAAGATGACATCAAATGACACGGGGGGAAAACACAGGAGCAGGTATAGAATTGATGGTCACGGGTTTAAATTTGCTCAGATAAATCAGGCATCCAGTGGGAGATGATAAGTAGGGAGCTGGACGTGCCAGTCTTGAGTTTACTGGAAAGGTCTGGGTTGGAATTCTAAATGTGCAGATATACAATGTAGAGATAGCATTTCAGGTCACGAGGTTAGATGAGATGGTCAAGGAAATGGGTGTAGGTAAAGAAGACAAGAGGTCCAAAGATGACACCCTGTGACACTCCAACTTAAGAACTCAAAGAGATGGAGAAAGACCAGCAAAGCACACTGTGTCATTTCCCCCTTGTGATAAGGCCACATACAGGGAGCATGTCCTCAGTGAGGAGTGGCTCCTGAGTACCAGTGCTCTCCTCACTTTTCCTAATGCTGTCGTCTACTCCAGCTTTCTGGCTGTTTCATCTAGGCTTGCGTTTCCACTTCATGCCTACCAGGTGCTGGGCATTAGATTTAAAAATGTGTGTGTTCCTGGGCGTGAAGGGCTGATTTTGCGTATCTAAAGATGATTCTTCCGATACAAATGAACTGTTTTGTTTTGAGCCTGTATTCCACAATAGAAAAGGGCAAAGGGCAATAGAGATACTTCCTGTTGACAGCGTCCATCAAAATCTGCTGCTTTCGTTTGAATTAAGAAAATAAAAAGCAAATTAACACACAAGGGAAGCACTTCATTTTTAGGGTTCTCCAAAGGCTTATTGTTTCCTTATCAAGTCATACAGTGATATTTCATAATATGGATTCACTACCACTTATTATTAATACATTGCAGTTGCCCAGAACTTTTCAAAATAGGTAAATATTAACTACATTTAAGATGGATTTTTTTTTTTCCTTAGAAATTTGCCAGTTTTGTTTTATTGTCTTTTAGTATCCATTGTTGTCAGGGAGAAGTCTGATAAAAATATGATTATTTCTTCTTTTGTAGGGAAGCTGTTCTTTTCTTTGGAATAGTTTAGAAGGGTTACTTTTCAGTCTTGGCTTGTAGAATCACAATTTGATATTTTTAGCTGTGGATTTGTATTCATTCTCCAGGTGGACACCTCTATGTCTTCTGCTCTGTAAAATTTTTGTATTATTTGATTCATTGTATATATTTCTCTATTTTCTAGGTTTCCTTTTCCTGATACTCCTATAAATGGATTTTGGGTCTAATAGATCTATTCTCTGTAATTCTTTATTTCATCGTAACTTCCATTTTTATTTCCTTTCATACCATGTTCTGTGAAGTCCTTTGGTGTGATTATCTAGCTCACTAATTGACTCTTCAGCTTAGTTCATTTTGCTGTTCTTCTCATCTTTTAAATTCATTTTTATGCTCATGTTCTCTAGATTATCTTTTCATAAAATACATTTTCTTTTATAGAAACGTAAATGTGTCCATATAATCTCATTTTAAACTTAGTCTGCTTGCTCCATTAAACATTTTTTCCATATGTTAGTTTTCTACATATTGAATTGTGGCCCTTTCTTTGTAGTTTGGTTTTCCTCAGATATTTACGGATTCTGGGTTTATCTGCTCATATTTTCCAGGGACATTTCCTGTTTGCCTGTTTGTGGATGCATGTTTTGACTATAGAAACTAGTCTCTGAAGAGCGAGAAACACTGTAGAAACTAATATGCTGGCAACCTGTTCTTTACTTTGAAGGCAGCCTCTCCATCTTTCTCTATGCCTTCAGCTACCTGGAATTCTCTGGCTTTGGTGCCCTAGTCCAGTTACTGTTACTTTCTCCTCTCAAGATATTGGTATGAAGTGTTAGCTCAAGTTAATAGTTACCTAAAATTTAATTATCATTACCTGTCTCCTTTGACCTGGAGTATTTCCCAAAACCACTCTGATCTCAACACCATTTATTTACTCTGTATTTGTGTATTTTCATTTCTATTTTATGTATTCTTCAGTTCCTCTTTCATTCATATTGGCTTTCTATTCTCCAGAAATTCATCAAAATCTTGTGTTCACCTATGGTAATCTTTTTTTTGTTGTTGTTGTTGTTGTTTCCTGATAACATTATAAAATATTTTGAACAGGTTTTGTTTAATTTTAAAGAATTCTGGGCTTTGAAATGAAAGTGGTTACTTGTGCTCAGTCCATTCTGCTTTTAATAACTGCAATGAAAATCATAATGTTGCAGGAGCGTAAATTATAGAGCAAAAACCTCAGAAGCATTTTCATGTCTACTTTTGGGGTTGCTATTATGCTGAAAAAAAAGGGGGTAAGAAGGTAATCATGAAATTTCCAGAGATTGATTTGTATTCCAAGTTGAACATTGAATCTTTATTCCTTGGTTAGCCAAAAAAGTAGTCAACAGCATAATATAGAATTAGCTAGAATCCAAATCAGAGGAATGCTTCAGAATGAGTCAAGAAAGTCTTAACACAAAACCTCTTCCAAAAGCACAGGACACAGATAAGTATTTGATGGTAGGAAAGAGGTTTGAAAATAATAACCACATTGAAAAGCAGGATTTTGGTTGATTTCAAGATGCTGTTTATTGACAATGACTGGCATTTCATTGCAGCTTTCATGGGAAGAGGTTGCAATTACATTGGAATTAAAGCACTAGGCCAAGCATTTTCTATGGTATCTAAATAATAATTTTGTTTCTTGAACTCCCTCAATATATCCATCTCTAGCATAGATACTCAGAGAACTTCAGAAGTCACTTAAAATATATTCATCATAAAAATAAAAATAAAAACCCACAAAATTTCAACACATGTAAAATTAGACAATATATACTATTTTTAAAAGCCCATTACCAAAAGTGCACATTGGCATTGTACAATGTGAAAGAATTATTTGAGGTCAATTCAATTTTAGACGTTTGAATCCATCTTATGCATTTAAATTTGAAACTGAGTCTCAAGAGTAATAGAATGTCATAAGTGGAAGGACCTGGAAACTCATTAGACTAACATCACCAGCATTTTAATTATTTGGAATTTTTAAACAAACATTGTTTGAAGCTTAAATTATATCTATGGCAATTGCCAAAAGTGGCAGCATGTCAGAATCACACAGGGGACATTTTAAACAATGTAAAATCCTGTGTTTTAGATATTTTGTTTCAGTTGGTTTGCAGGGGGCCTTGGGAATCTACAGTGTTAACAATCCCCCTAGATGATACATGACATGTATCACAGTATCAGAATCAATGAGTTAGAAAAAACTTCCTGGATTCTTCACAGTCCCTTCACTTACAGAATATGCATTCTCTCTCTCTCTCTCTATAGATAGATAGATAGATAGATAGATAGATAGATAGATAGATAGATAGATAGATAGATAGATAGATAGATAGATAGATAGATATAGATATACTAAAAGATGTAAATTTTTCCTCAAAATGTTTCCAGATCCCAATTTTAAGGAAATGAGGCACAAAAATTAACGATAGCAGGAAATAAACCTATCTCTATGGAACCTAAATGTCCGTAAAGGGTCCCCCCCTTTTTTTCTTTCAAGAAATATTGAAAACACCACCCAACAAAGAAAAAGAAAACCCTCAAAAAAGACCAGATTTGAAACTGTCATTGCAAGTTTACAAAAACAGGAAACATCTGAGCTCTAGCAAATCCTTTGATGAAAACTTGCAAAGCTAACTCCTCAAAAAGAGAAGCATAAACTAAATCTCTATCTTCAACATGGTTGTTCAGTGAGTTTATTGTTGTTCTCTAACTAGGCCCTATGAATGACCCACAGACTTTCACAGGACCACTAGTGGTTATTATTGGAGTATTCAAATTAGCCTTTATCTTTATTATTGATATTCTTAACAAAACTGAAACATCTCATCCTTTTTTTCTTTCTTTTTCCCCCATCTTTCACACCCAAGTGAATAGGGAAGAAAATGTGTATTTAAATGCTGTTATAGGTCTTTTTCACAAAACCTGTAACAGAAAAGACTTAAACAGTCCTATTTTAACAGTTTACTCCCTAGATTAAAATCCTTCAAAGTCTTGCCTTTTTTTTTTTTTAAGATGAAATAAAAAAAGCCAATATGCTGCTTATTTTATTTGCCATCTTTTTCTCCCTAAGTTTCTCCAGCCTTTTCTGTTCCCAAGAAAGACACTGAGTGGGAGGTATTGGTAAGGCACAAGGAGAGAGAGTTTGGGGTACAGTTGAATGTCAAACAACAGGTGTTTGAACTGCATGAGTCCACTTATAGATGGATGTTTTTTCAATAAATACAGCCATGTCCCTCATACCTGCAAGTTTTGCATTTGGGAATTCAACCAACTTCAGATCAAAATAGTATTTTCACATTCCCAACAACAGATTCCTAACCTCAGATTGCCAACTGCAATTGAAAATACTATTTTCCATGGAGTTGATTGAATCTGCCAATGCGAAATGCCGACGGCTGTCAAAATTACACAAGGGTTTTCAACTGCATAATTCCAGTGTAGTGCAATTGTTAACTGCATCTTTCCTGCTCATTCCCAGTTTCTGCCTTCCTTCTTTGTCAACAGGTGTGACTCTCCTCACCTTCACCGCTCCAGCTCTAATATTCCCTACTCCTGACTCCTCTGGTGATGACAGCCTCTGCCTGACCCTTGTTTGTTCCTACTGTATGCATATTTGTAAGTATCCCTTTTATTAAAATCTCTTTATTGGGTGGTCAGATGGCTTAGTTGGTTAGAGTGCAAGCTCTGAACAGGAGGGTTGTTGGTTCGATTCCCACATGGGCCAGTGAGCTGTGCCCTCCACAACTAGATTGAAGACAACGAGCTGATGCTGAGATTCCAGAGGGGCAGCCAAATGACTCAGTTGGTTAGAGGGCGAGCTCTCAACAAGGTTGCTGGTTCAATTCCCACATGGGATGGTGGGCTGCACTCCCTGCAACTAAAGATTGAAAACGGCAACTGGTTCCCATTGGAGCTGAGGTGTGCCCTCCACAACTAGATTGAAGAACAACTACTTGAAGCTGATGGGCCCTGGAGAAACACACTGTCTCCCAATATCCCCCAATAAAATTTATAAAAAATAAAATCTCTTTATTAAACCATCTGAGAGAGTTTTGTTTCCTGCTAGGATCTTGGCGGATAGGATGAGTTTATCAGGTCCTTCGTGACCTAACTTCTGCCTTTCTTGCCCACATTTCACTGTATCCCAGTCATGATTTCTCCCACCCACCAGCACGTGTTACTTCCTTCGTCTGAGCTGTTCTTCTTTACCCTCTTTACCTGGCTAAGTTCCTTCTTTCCATCCTTCAGGTCACCATGTATTTGAAATGATTTGTGGATCATTACCAAGATGTTTAAACAAATATTTAAGTAAATGTTTTGTGGTTGAGGAGAGTAACACCCATGCAAATTGCTTCATCAATTTAGCCCAAGGAAATGGCTAATTTAAATACAGATGACATTTCTGCCTTTTATATTTTTTTCATTATTTGGTTTAGTACATTGGACATACGTACTCACAAAAATTATTTTAACCTAGTGGGAAATCAAGTAAGTTTGACCTCGAACTCTTATTAGCACTTACTAGATATATTGTATCCTTTTAAAATTTTATAGGAAATATACTGGGGGTTAAGGAGAAGACTGCTTGTATACGCTGTTCAAAACTTACATTCTCCTCCTTAAGCCTCCAATATATTTCCTATAAAATTTTGAGAGAATTCAAAGTTTGGTGCTATATGACATTATACAGTATATGTAAGTAAAGAGAGAGAAATTGAATGGTGTAGAATTGCAATTTGGTTTTATCCTGCTTGATTCTGAAGAAAATGCTATGGAAAAAGGAACAGAAAAAAAAAAAAGCTATTTATGAGTATTTGCCACAGGAGGTGCACAGCCGTACAGTACCTTCAATTTTCTCTCAATGAGCATTGCCTGTGTTTTTGAGGAAAGATCCTCTATTTCACTTCTGACCTCCTGTTTGGAGTAAAAGTCCACCTAATTTTCACTTGTATAGCATCTCACCTTTCTCTAAGCATCTTTACGTGCATTGTTTAATCTTGACCCAGTGAGGTATGTACATGGAGGCTCAGGCTGATAAATAGTTTGGGGAAGGACACAGAGATTGAATGGGGAACAGTTCTAAAATACCCTTGGGTTTTCCATCATAAAGTTTGGTTTTTCTTCTACTGTTTTATGTTGCTGCTACACATATCTCTGATTATCAAAAAATTGGGCCATGGTCTCTTCCTCTGCTTCTGAAAATGGATTTGTTTAAAATGGAAAAGGAAGAGTTAGTATTAAAGTTGGGCCATGACAAAGAAAGATATATCTCTTTGTTTAAAGTGCCAAACATTAATGTCTGGCAAATAGTAGGTGTTCTACAAATATTAGTTCTCTTGGAAGAGAACTCTGGAAAAAAAGTGTTCCCCTGGAAACAAACGAACAAACAACTGAGAATATTGTGTCTTTCTAAAAATTTGCCATTGGTATATGAGCAAAAAGGAAAAGCTTCTGTTGGCCCACATAACGGGGTTCAGTTATACTGCTTTTGGATCTGATGTCTTTCCTGATTTAGAATTTAAAGAAGTTTGACTATTAATTTTAAGGTATTTATTTAAAGAGAATCTGGACTATTTTATTTCTTGCCACAGATTATCTGCTTAATGAAGGCCATCAATTTGCATTACGAACTCAATTAAACACAGCAACTGCATCTGTATGTTATTACAATAATTGCCTCCTTCTGTGGTCTGTAGAAGCCAGGATCAGAACAGGATACCAGGTAAGTGAGTCCTTTACTTATGGCTCGTTTGGTGGTCAATTCCATAAATTGGTTGGATCTCTTTTGTTTAGAAATATCACCTCCTATTTCAAGAGCAAGCATATGCAATAACAACATGATAAGATTTGCAGGTCTTGGCCGGGGCCTTTTGTCTACTCGCTGATGCAATCACTGTGGAAAACAGATGAGCCCCTGCTGGTGGCTCAGAGGTGATCTCCAGTTTAGTCCCACACTTCAATAGTGGGATCAGGAGCTTGTGTTTAAAACCCAGAACACTCAGTAACTAGTGGTTAGAAAAGACTTATTATAAGCATTGGATGGTGATCTTTTCCCTCCTCTAAAGCCAATTGAGACCTTTGGCTCATTTGGTTTCTTGAAGAAGGGAAAGAAGCAGGGGAGGGGAAAGAGGGACAATTCTCTTGAAAGAAAAAGCCAATCATCAGGTGACATCTCCTGTACTAACATTTAGTAACTGGTAATTGCTGTAACTAGGGCCATTGAGCTTTGCAAATATTATCCAGTAAATTTTAATTAGCACCCGGGGGATTGAAGAGTTTCAGAATAAGCTCTTGGGAGACGCTTCCCCAGCCAGTGGCGATGTGTGCTGAGTAATTTTAGATCAGCTGGCCTGTCAGAGCGGATCAGTGTCATCGCACCACTTATCCTGAGGAAAATGCACCTGCTTCTACATGGAAATAAGGTGCATTATCTGCCAATTTGTGCTGCTTATTTCTACTGCTCCCCAGGTTTGACGAGTGGAGAGTGTAAGGGCTAAATCAGAAGGCTCTGGAAAGAGAGTTTCATTGCCCTTCAAGGGCACATGCTGTCACAGGCGCTGAGTGGCTTCCTTTTCTTTTGCTTGCATTGGGACATCTCTTGTAGATGTTTTAAAATGGGATATGTTTTGCTAGGAGTCCTGATGATGCTGTTGTGCAATAAAGAAAGCTATTTCTTATTACTTTCTTTGTGGGGGGAATTTTTAGGTGCATTCTGAAGGGTAGGGTTCGAAATTAGGTATGGACAGACACTGGTCCATGACAAGAAATCTCTTAAAGGCTAAACTATAATATAGCCTGGAAATATTTAGAAACAAATGTCTGCAAATATAACATGTACAACTCACTGTTTTTTTAATTGTGTGGTACCCATAATGCCTCCTAATTGTAAAAGAGTAATGAATACAGACATAATCAGCTAATATTTATAAATAAACTATCTAGAAGGCACTATGCTAAGCAAGTTATATATGCTATTTTTATTTCCCCTACTTATTGACAGGGTAAATGAACTTAGAGCAATTAATCGACTTGCTCACGTCGTTCCGGTATTATGTAGTGGTGTCTGGATACAACCTCAAGCAATTTAACTCAAGCCCGTGCTTTCGTCAGTTCTGAGACATACACATTTACATGTATAATGCACACATGAATGCAAGACATGCTAACATACAAACACACATACATGCACACACATTCATATTAGCTTAGTGTGGATACGTCCACTCCTTTTTCTCACTGATTTTAAACTGTTTAAATAGCAAGTGTTTTTAACACTGAATTGAATAATTGTAAGAAATATTTTTAAGATGTGCTTCAAGAAAAGCCCGTGATTAGCCATCAGGGAATTGCGAGTAGAACCCCAAATGTGATACTACTTCACACTTACTAGGATTGCTATAATCAAAAAGCCAGATAATAACAAGTGTAGGTGAGGATGTGGATAAATTGGAACCCTCCTACACTGCTCGTGGGAATGTAAAATGATACAACCACTTTGGAAAATAGTCTGGCAATTTTCAAAAGATTAAACATAGTGTTACCATATGACTCAGAAATTTCACTCCTGGGTATAGACCCAAGAGAAATGAAAACATGTCCACACAAAAATTGGTACATGAATATTCATAGCAGCATTCTTCATAATAGCCAAAAGGTGGAAATAACCCAAATGTCCATCAACTGATGAATGGGTAAACAAAATGGGGCATACAATGAAATATCATTCAGCCATAAAAAGAAATAAGGAACTGATACATGCTACAACGTGGAGGAACCTTGTAAAATATTACAGTGATTGAAAGAAGTAGTCATTATGACCACATATTGTCTGATTCCATTACATGAAATATCCAGAATAGGCAAATATATGGAGACAGAGAGCAGATTAGTGATTGTGTAGAGCTGGACAGATGCGGGAACTGGGAGGTGGCAGCTAAGGGGTGCAGGGTTTCCACTGAGGTTGTGAAAATGTTCTAAAATTGATTGCGGTGATGGTTGTACAACTCTGTGAATATACTAAAAGTAATGGAATTGTTTACTTCAAAGGAGCAAATTGTGTGGTGTGTGAATTAGATCTGAAAAAACTGTGAAAAAGATAAAGAAAATCTAGGTGCACATCGTGACTGTGAACGTTTTGGTTGGATGACTTTGGTGGGATGAGTTACTTCACTTTTCCAACTACCAGTTTCCTTATTTGCAAAATATAAATAGTCGTATCTCTAATTCAGAGTTATAAGAATTTAAGATAAAGCTCGTAACATTTTTGGGGCTTAGTAGATTCCTAATAAATGTTGGTGATATGAACAGCAGTTGTAATGAATATTGAATTCCATTCTGTGGACAGTAGTAGATGACCAGGTGTAGAGAAAGCAGGAAGTGAAGGAAAGTTAGGACTGAGGAGGTTACACATAGAGACAAAGAAAAGGACAGCTGTACAGGGTGAGAGGGAGAAGGAGAGAGGAAAAAGCCACTTGGCCATTCAGAGAGGACAGAGATGAAGAGTGAGGTGGGAGAACTAGGAAACAGAAGGCATAGTGAGTGAATGTCTTCTAAGGGAGGAGTACTGAGGAAAATTTGTTGTCTGTACACATCCAAGTTTTATCATTGACTAGAAAGTGTGAATTAGTTAATTTGCCCCCTTCCAATTCTTCTTTATTCTTTAAAACTCTGGGTTTTCATCCTCTCTCCTTGAGCCCCCATCCATCCCACCATGTTTGAGATACCCTGCACTCTCTCTGTGATGTGATTCTCTGTCTGTGACATGGGCCAGATTTTTGAGCAGGTGATGGAATAACCACATGGCTTGTAAAAATAAAAGCAAATAACCTAAACAATAGGTGTGAGGGCAGATTAAATGAAACCAAGGGGTCGATTAGATCTCTTTGGGAATTCATCATTTCTTAGCTTTATTCACAATTCCACTCTTGTCTTTCCTCTCACTCAGAAGCAGAATATTAATGGCCAACACTTGTCTGCCATGGTTAAGTGAGTTTGGGGATGCAAAATGGAATAGTGATGAAAAAAGTAGACTCAGCAGTCAGATAGGTCTGTGTGATCTAGTGCAAATTATTTACCTTTTCTGAATCTATTTCCTCAAGATCGATTGTGGCTATTTTGCAGAGCTGTTGTGATTTTAGACTGATAACATAGTTCTTGATTCAGTAATTTCTTATGTGCTCATTTTGGTTTAACTCCTTTTTTTACTGGTTTACCACTCTGCATGTTGAGGAACTCACACTTTACCAAACAGAAACAATATGATCTGTGATTCAGAGTAAGCAAGACTGAAGTGATTAACACAAATCAAGATTAAACCTTAAACAAGTAAGTTTTTCTTGTTTTGAAAAAATAATTTTTAATATAAATAGTAACGTAGCTACCTGAATTTGATAGATATAAATAATATACTTTATTTCCTCTGAAGTGCTGATACAAAAACAGAAGTACAGAAATATCATACGGTATTTCCACTCTTACAGGAAGCGCCATGAATCTTACATGTTCCCACGTCAACTCAGTTTACTGTGCTAATTTATATTAGGTATTTATCCAGTCTGTATGTGTTTTGAGCATTTTTACATCTCATGTTGAATTCATCAAATTGTTACAGAAATCAATTTACCTTGAGGTTTCTCAACCAAGGTTTGTGTCACATTTTGATTTGAATGGAGGCAAATGAATATACATTTATTGTTACCTGTGCACTTGACTGTCTGTTGTGCATTGCAAAGGCCACAGAAGAAATATAAAGACCAGCCTTCATCTTAAATTTTTTATTGTAATTGTAGAGACAAAAAACACACGTATGTGAAATAGCTGAAAATCTATAATACATATTATGACAGTTTCAACATTTTGGAAAGAAACATTTTAGATATGCTAGGGAAGGAGGAAAGCTAGATGACAAGATTTGAGTAGATGTTTGAGAAATGAAGACTAGTGCTGATATCATATGGCAAGAAAAGGGGTTTTTGTGTAGCTATAATGGGCATTTTATATTGTTGTCTTTTTTGTTTTGTTTTGTTTTGCGTTTCTGTAATACTTTTTATCTTTCCCTCTTCCCTCCTCCTTCCATCCATCTTTATCTTTTTGAGAATGCACTGTGTATCAGCTTAAAAATATTTTTTATTTATCTAAGATTTTTTAGGTTGAAGGTTAGGGTATATGGTGCTGTTTGTATATGTCTGACTGTATTCAGGTGTGTATCTTTATATTACCTACTTAGACACCTACTGAATCATATGTGATTCAGGCAGACATTTTGTAAGCCTGAATTACTTTAATAACTAACTTTGATTTCTACTTTAGTTATGTTTAATGTACTAACTAATCTTTGAACAGCACTAAAAATTTACCTAGAATTCACACAGATTATCTCATTTGATCTCATAATTATCATTTTAGGTAATTTCTTATTAGCTCATTTTGCATATAACACTGAGACTTACAATAAGTATTTTCCTGAATTTCCTCAGTGATAAAATGAGCAATTATAAAGTCCTAAGTATCCTTTAAGCATTAAAAAAATAAATAAATGCAAGAGAAAAGATTATGGAATAAAATGGGAATAACATTTTTCTGTTGTCTTGGAATTTCAGCAAAAGTTCTAAAGCTATGAAGGATACAAAGGGTGAAAAAATTTCCCAATATGCTAAAGAAATGGGCTAAACATAAACATAACTCCACAGGATGTGCTAGAGGGGGAAACCCAGTTCAGCTACCATCACTCCAACAGCTTAGGTAAGAGAAGATCAGCTATTCAAAAGTAGAATTGGTGAAGGAAATTTCCTTTGACGGAAGTTGACAGCTCTCTCTTCTCTCTCTTAGAGAGAAGAGGGAGTGTTTCTTCCTTCTTTTTCAGGTGAGTCGGACTCCGCCACTAAATATTATGGTGTCTGCAAGAGGGAGACTGGCATTTCACTCTGACTTGAAGAGTGCTGAAACACTTAGACACCCCCAGAGCTGCTCCTGGAGTGGAAGACACAATAGTTCTTGAGAGAGTTTGAAATGTGTCTTCTGAAGTTTGGGGAGGGGACATAGAGCCTTGTGTCTTTCTCTTGCTTGGAAAAGTCTGAAGGACTATGGCTGGATAGAGGGGCTGCAAAAAATAAGAGGTCAGATCAGTAGTGGGTGAAGCTGCATTTCTGCAAAAGGAAAGAGCCAGAATGTGTGTTTTCCCCTAGGACACTGTGAGATGTAGCCAGGATTCAGATGTCTTGATAGGATCTTGACTAACAAGCATACTCGTATGTGCATGGTCACCTCCAAAAGCCAAATCATAAGCTGAACAGCAGAACCATCATTTGGATATTTACTGTGACAGACAAAAGACATTTGCTGTCCAAGAAAGTACTAAGAGCTCTGGCCAGAAGCAGCAGAGAAGGGAGACAAAGCAGAGTGAAAAGCCAGAGGTGATATTCAAAATATTTCACAGTTTGTGGGGCATGTGTGCTGACCACCCAGAAAGGATGCCTGTCAGGGCTGGTATGTACTGGCAGAATATCAGCCAGCAAAAAAAGAGGTTTTGTTTCTCCTTTCTCGCTAATGCTCTTCAAACCCCAAGTCAGACTTGAACTTGGGGAACAGAGAACGAGGTCTACTTTGGATATAATATTAAAGTTCTGGTTTACAGTTGAAGTAGACTTTTTAATGCAGAAAATGAGCCTTTCAGGACCTGTTGGTCTGGCTGGAGGAGGAAAACTATGCTACAGTATTTCAAAGCACTGGTGGGAAAAATGTAAAGCCATTGCTGATTGTACTCTACCAAGTTCAGCAAGCTTACTAAATAATTTACATTAAAAATTTTATTTATTTGTTTATTTATTTAAATAAATATTTATTGGGGTGACAATTGTTAGTAAAGTTACATAGGTTTCAGGTGTACAATTCTGTAATACATCATCTGTAAATCATATTGTGTGTTCACCACCCAGAGTCAGTTCTCCTTCCATCACCATACATTTGATCCCTTTTACCTTCGTCTACCACCCCCCTCAAAAATTTTATTTTTATAAAACAATCATGAACTGTAGAGGTAAAAAGTTTGACATGACCTTCGCTAGAGTATTATAAGGAGATTTAGAACTGAGGTCCATACAGGTGACATTATTTGGCCAAAATGGTACACACAGTTAAATAAGTGAAACACTCATGAAAAGACAACAAATACAGGGTTTCTGGAGCAAGGTCAGACTCTCCCTCTACTAATGGAATGACATGTTGAACTGCTTAAAGTTACACAACACACATAAGTGATTTCTCCTATAAACAACAAGGAAAGAATAATTTGTTGTAGCCCCCAGGAGTAAACAAGATTTTTGGTAAGACTCTAAAGAAAGTAAAGATAAAAGGAGGAAAAGCTTTATCTTATATTGTTACAAGTTCACTTAGTTTTGGAGGAAATGCCGAAGGCCAGCAAACAGATGGCAGAATCCAATTATTAAAGAAAGGAACCAGAGCCATACCAGAGAATTAGAGACCAGTCAGAGGAATAGTGATCTCCAAGGAATGGCCAGAGAAAATGTTTTGGAAGATTCAGCAGAATTGGAAACAAGCATTTTAATCAAACTAAACCAACATATGGGAAAGAATGTCTCATGCGTGGAAAATGCTATTATTGAGGAGAGCACTGTTTTTTCTTTTTTAAATTATTGATTCAGAACACTTCACTTTCTTCTAGTTTGTATGTTTCCCATTTTGCTATACTTTGATACATGACATAATATCTTTTTGTTTAAAAAAAAAAGGTCTTGCCTTAGGGGTAGGTCTGTTTTAGAGAAGTTCAGGAAGAAAATTCAATGGTTTAACAACTATCTGGGACATGAGAGTGTCTTTTATGGATCTCATGTTCTAATATATAAATATACAGTCAAATTAAAAAAAAAAAAAAAAAAAAAAACTAGTAAATTGTTGTGAAAAAACTAGAGAGCAAGTAAAGGGGACATTGGCAGTTCCAAGTGATGGCTACTCATTTTAAAGAGTAGCCATCATTGACACGGAGAGAAATATGCCAGGGAGGCTTGAATCTGACCTGGAACAACAGATACCTGTGGCATACTCATTTGTTACATGTCTTTTCTGCTACATCAAAACAACAGTAGATTTTCTGCTTTTAAAATACAAGTTCCTTCCCTCCTACTCTGC
Source organism: Rhinolophus sinicus (assembly GCF_057876585.1). Classification (NCBI taxonomy): domain Eukaryota; kingdom Metazoa; phylum Chordata; class Mammalia; order Chiroptera; family Rhinolophidae; genus Rhinolophus; species Rhinolophus sinicus. The sequence continues at coordinate 39,418,972 of NC_142516.1, read as the reverse complement.
TTCCTACACTTCTCTTAAAATGTCACTTCTAGCTGCCACTCAGCTAGAGGCTGATAAAGTGGCTGGTGGCTTCTAAACAGTTCAGCGTAGGCAGGTCTTGTTTCTTGCATCAAAATGTATGAGGAGCGCATATGCCACCACAAATGAATTACTGCTCAGTTTGTTTGCTTGTGGATCCTCACAACTTCATTGGTGCTTTATCAATAAAAACGTCAGTGGTTTTAACAGCTGGAACATATGATAGGCACTGGTCCAGAATTAGTCCAGGGTTTTCACTTCTAGCTGCATATGGGAATCATCCAGGGAGCTTTGAAAAATGCAGATGGTAGGGCCCACTGCCAGAGATGTTTATTTAATTGGCCTCCGTGAGCCAGGTATTAGTATTTTTAGATGCTGTCCAGTGATGCTGAATGCACCTGGGGCTGGGGACCAAAGTTGTGCCAGGCAGTCTGCAGGTACTTTCAAAAGAATGTGTCATGGGATTTAATCTCACGACACTACAACAAAAGCATTGGAGATTCTCATTTTGCAGAGAAGGAGACTGTATTTCTGAGAGATGCCATGATTTTCCCAGAGCCACACCACTAGGATGTAGAGGGGTGTATTTCATTTCCGACATCGTATTTGGAAATTGTGGGTTGGAAAAGCTAATTCAGTTCCACTCAAATAAAATGGTTTACTTGTGAAACGTTTTTCTGCCATCTGCGCCTCTGAAAATAGAGTGGCAAGTTCCATTATGGAACTGTAGAGAGTTTGACCCCAAATGAACAACTGATAAAAAGTGAAATTAAATAACATACCTGATTTTGCAGAGGGGATCCCAAAATAGATACGTTAAAATTATTTCTTTTGTTTGCTTTTATGTTTATACATTTTAAAAGAGAGATTCAGCAAATCTTTCTGTTTTAATGTTTGAAACAGCATTTCCCCCCATTATTTCTGAGCAAGATTAAACTCAGGCAGCATTAGAAAATTCATGCAATAGGTTTTTCTTCCTGATCACACTCAAGTAGTATGAAGTAAAACAAAAACTCACTTTTGTTAAAATAGTTTTGAATTATTGCTTTAGTTATAAATAAATTCCAAATGTAGAGGGCACTGTTACAGTGACTTAGACAACACAACGGCTTCCCATATTATGACCATGTTACACCCCTGTATGTGTGTGAAGTTTTTCTTACAAATGATGCTTTTTTTCATTTAAAAAGTAGTTCTTGCATATGATAAAAATACAGAATGTAAAACAAGAAACAATAGAAAAAAGAAAGTACACCTGACAGCCTAGTACCATAGAGTTCCACTACTCCCTAGAGTTAACAATTTTACCAGGTTTTTCTTTTGTTTGTGTAACTCCCTTTCTAGTAATACTTCATGCATCTCCAGACATACAGACATATATTTATCTTTTTACGTGAATAGCAGCATACTAAAAATTCACAGTGTTCTGCATCTTGTTATTGTCACTGAATAGTATTTTTTGGAGGTTATTCTTTATCAGCCCATTTGGACCTACTCCATAATTTTTAGTGACTATGTAGTGTTAGATTGTATGGACACACCATTGTTTATTTCATCAGTACCCATGGATGGGCATTTATGAGTTGCAAACTTTGTGGTCTTATACAAAATTTTACCACGTATTCTATGAAGCATTTGAACCAACTTGTACTTTGGCCAACAATGTATAAGTGTCTGTTCCCCTAAACTTTGTTTTACTCTATATTATCACATTTTAAAAAATTATCTAAATACTAAGGTAAAAAACGCTTGCTTATTGTTTTAATTTATATTTTGTACATTGAATAATATTGATTATGTATTCATACTTAAAAAGCAATTTCTTTTTTCTGTGAACTGCCTGAATCTACTTTTACATTTGGGAAGGATATAAATAACAATGAAAATACCCATATATCCATAACCTAGCTTAATAATAATAATAAGAAGAAGAACATTACCCATGTCTTAAAAAACCTTGTGGATGGGTCCCCATCTCCTTCTCATCACTCAAAGGCAATGAGCCCCCCTGATTTGAGTCTACCATTCTCTTGTTTTTCTCAATAGCTTTGTAATCTCTGACCGAGGCCCTAAACATTAGATCAGTTACTTTTGTATGCTTATATCAAGCTATCTGATTTTAATTGTGACTAGATTTTTTTTCTTTCACTCAAAAATATTTTTACATTTCGTCCATGTCCATACTCGAGTGTTGGTGTCACTCGAGTATCAGTGTTTTTTAAGTGTTCCAAAAAAATTCTCAGGTATTATCTCTTCAAAAGTTACACTTTTCACTCTACAATTACTCATCCTGTCTCCGTGTCTTTTAATTTCTTTTTAATATTCTTCATTACTTTATTTCTTTGTTACATTTTCTAAAAAGAGTATATCCATCTTCTAATACACTCAATCTCTCCAGCTAATTAATCTGCTCTTTAAATTATCCTTTGAAAGTCTTATATCCAATTTTAAATTCCTAAAATACATACAGTAGGCCCCCATTATCTGTGAGGATTACATACCAAGACCCCCAGTGAGTACCTGAAACTGCGGGTAGTACCGAACCCTCTGTGTGTGTGTGTGTGTAATATATATATATATATATACACACATACATATATATAATATATATATATATAATATATATATCTGTATATATATATATATATATTATGTATTTTCCTATATGTATGAAAATTATGTATTGGAAAAAAATTAAACTATTATAATACCATTAAAACTATTAAACTATGATAAAGTTTAATTTATAAATTAGGCATAGAAAGATATAGACAACAATAACTAATAATAAAAATAGACCAATTGTAACAATATGCTGTAATAAAAGTTATATAAAATGTGTTTCTCTCTCAAATATCTTATTGTAGTGTAATATCTTATTGTATTATCTAGCATAGATAAGCTAGAAAAAGTTATGATTCCTGTCCCAGGCGGGAGGAAGCGGGACAGCACAAGATTTCATCATGCTGCTCAGAATGATGTACAATTTAAAACTTATTGTTTATTTCTGGAATTTCCCATTTAATATTTTCAGGCCCCGGTTAATGGCAGGTAACTGAAATAGTGGAAATGAAACAGCAGATAAGGGGAGACTACTGTATTTGTTTGTTTTTCGTATTTCCTTACTGGTTTTTGCAGTCTTTTTTTCCTTGCTTATATTTAAATCTTTTTCATTTTTAAAATGTAGAAATACAATTATTTTATAGTCTTCATTTGGTAATTCCAATATCTGAAGTCCTGCTAAACCTGATTCTGCTCTCTGCTATTTTCTTCTCTCTGTCACACATGGTGACTTGAACTCTGCTATTATAAATGGTGTCATTTTTACAATTATTTTCTAATTGTTAGTTATTAGTGTATAGAAATATAATTCATGCTTGTTATAAACTGATTTTTATCCAGTGTCTTGCTAAATTTATGAATTCATTTTAATTGTTTAATTATACATTCTTGGGTTTTCTACATACACAATACTTTTTAAATAATAACAGCTTTCTAATTTTCCATCATTTATACCCTTAGTTATATCTTTTATTTCTTTTCTTGCTTAATATCATCAGCTACAATCTCTAGAGTAAGATTAACAGAAATGGTAATGTGGGGCATCCTCATCTCATTCCTAATCTCAGGTGCTTAGCTTTCAATATTTTAATATTAAGTACCATGTTTGCTATAAGATATTGATGATACCTTTTAATGGATTAAGGAAATATTCTTCTATTAGTAGTTTGCAAAGAGGTCTTTCTTTGTTTGTCATCAATCAATGTTGAATTTTATTAACTTTTTTGCACCTTTGGAAACATGGAATGATTTTCAGTTATCACCCTACCTAAACCTATCTAGATTGTGATATATTATTGTTTTTAAATAATGTTGGAGTTAACGTGCTGATTTTTGGTTTAGGAATTTTGTATCCAGGTTTATAAAAAAATTGACCTGCAATTTTATTTACTTTTTATGCCATTTATGCCAAATTTGGTATAAAATGTCTGCTGTCCTGCAAAGAAAAGAAAGAGAGAGAGAGAGAGAAATATTTCCTATGTTTCTATTCATTGTAAGAGTTTTAGTAATATTGGTGATGTTTCTTTCTCAAAATTTTGGTAGAATTCTCAGGGAAGCCATCTGGGCTTGCAGTTTTCTTTGTGGAAACATTTTTTTAAACAGCTTTATTGAAATATAATTTACATAGCATAATATTCATGCATTTTAAGTGTAAACCTCAATAAATTTTAGTAAATTTACAGAGTTGTGCAGCCATCACCAGAATCCAATTTTAGAATATTTTTATCACCTCAAAAATATTCCTCATGCCAATTTGTAGTCATTTTTATTCCCACCCCTTAGTTTCAGGCAACCACTAACCTACTTTGTCTCTGTAGAGTTGCCTTTTCTGGCCTCTTAGTATAAATGGAATCATAAAATATATGGCCTTTTGTCCCTAGCATCTTTCTTTTATTAACATAATATTTTTGAAGTTAATCTATGTTGTAGCTATGTGATCAGTAGTTCATTGAATGGTATTCCTTAATATGGGTATACCTTACATGGTTTATATATTCACCAGTTGATGGATGTTGGGTGTTTCCACATGTTGGCTATTTTTAATAATGTTGTTGTAAATGTTTATGTGCAAGTCTGTATGCACATGTTTTCATTTCTAAGAGTGGAATTGCTGTGTTGTATAGTATAATCATATTCAATATTTTAAGAAACTGTCAAATGGTTTTCCAAAGTGGTTGCACCAATTGACACTGCTATAAAAAATGTTCCAGTTTCTCCACATCTTCAACAGTAATTGTTATTATCTGTCTTTTCGACTATAGTCATGCAGTGGGTTTGAAGTGGTATCTCGTGGTTTTGATTTATATTTCCCTCATGACTGACAGCGTTGAGCCTCTTTTCATGTGCTGCTTGCCACTTGTGTATCTTCTTTAGAGCAACATCTATTCAAGTCCATTGTCCATTTTTAAATTGGGCCACTTGCCTTCTTATTACTGAGTTGTCAGTATTCTTTATATATACTGCATACAAGTCCTTTATCAGACATATGATTTGCAAATATTTTCTCTAAATCAGTGGCTTATCCATTCATTTACTTAATGATATCTGTTGAAGCATAAAAGTTTTTGATTTTGATGTAGTCCTATTTATTATTATTATTATTATTTATGTATATATCATGAATTTGTTGTTGTATGTAAGAAATCTTGGCCTAACTCAAGGTCACAAGGTTTTCCTCCCAGGTTTTCTTCTTTAAGTTTTATAGTTTTAGCTCTAAGATTTAGGTTTGTGATCCATTTGGAGTTAATTGTGTCTGGTATGAAAAAGGATCTAAATTAATCTTTTTATACATACAGATGTCTAATTTTAAATTTAATAAACTGGCAACAAAATATAGGTGAGGATATGAAGCAAATAGAGCTTGTATCAATTATTGGTGGGACTATAGAATGGAGATCCAAATTGGAAAAATAGCAGTTTCCTATAAAATTTAACATTTTTACCCAAGCAATTCCATTTTTACTGAAGACCAATGAAAACATATGTCCAAAAAACAAATTAGATATGAATATTCATAGTATTATTCATAATAGCCCAAACTGGAAATGGCTGCAGTGTATTCATGTAATGGAATATAATACTCAAGAATAAAAAGGGGAAAAATATGGTTACGTGCAACTACATGGTGAATTTAAAAAACATTACAATTGTCACCCCAATAAATTTAATAAAATAAAATTTTAAAAAAAATTAAAAGACTATAAAGCAAAATGAGAACTATTTTGCCAATTTGAGGACAAATTTATTCTTAAAAAAAACATTTATCAAAAAAAAACAAAAAAACAAAAACAAAACAAAAACATTACGGTGAGTGTAAGAGATCATCAGAGCACAGTGTCTATTTTACGATTCCATTAATCCAAATTTTTAGAAAAGGCAAAAAAACAGTATGAATTTTTAGAAAAGGCACTAATCTATGATGAGAGAAAATTAGAACAGTGTTTGTCTGAGGTTTAGACTGAGGTGAGTATTTAGAAAGAGGGTGAGAAAACTTTCTGGAATGCTGTAATGTTTTATATTTTGATGAGGTTTAAAATACTCCGATATATGCATTTATCAAAACTCAGTGGATGTACACTTAAGATCTTTGCATTTCACTGTGTGTAAATTTTATCTGAAAAGGAAGAATACTGTTGGAAAATTAATTAAACTTGTTGAAGATATGTATACTGAACTTTGAATTGCATTCAACGATAAGATTGATTGATAGATTGATAGAGGCATGGTTGGATAGATAAATATGTAGTAAAGTAAGTATTGTAAAAAGTTAATGATAGAATCTAGGTGGTAGGTATATGGATAGTCACTGTAAAAAAATTGTAACTTTGCTATACATTTAAAAATTATATAATAATATATTTAGAAATAAACAAAATCTTGCATTCCACTATTTCCTCAAACCCAGAACTAGTTATTTTACTGCCACAGTACAAAGGGAGAAATCTTGGATTCACTTCAAGACATGTCTTAGAGAGGGCTCTTCCTCTTTCTCAGACATTAGTCTGTATTGCGTGATGAGAGGATATGAACCTTTAGTTCACATTTTATCTAAATTAACTCATCTCTTTAGCTCAGCTGCTTTGTTAATCACAACAATATTGGGGGGGGGGGCTTCAAGAGTATCTCAGTTAATTCATTCCTTTCACTTATTAAAGCCAGTCAAAAAGATTTTTTTAAAGAATGTAATGTTTTTATTTCAAAATGTTGATTGGTTATTTTATTGAGTTACCACGTAGAACATATAAAAGATCCCACAGTCCAAAGAAGTTGAAGTTATTGTCTCTGTACATTTTATTTCTGTTGGTTCAAATGATTTTACCTCTCTCTATTGCGTCATTCACAAAATATCTTTTGAGAGCCTGCCATAAGCCAGATTCAAGGGCTACAAATCATATCCATGATGAATTTAAACACTACAGAAGAGAAGACTTATACTTTTCCCTTTAATTTACTGTTAAAATATTAAATCTTTAAGTGAAAGATTTTCTCCACAAAACTTCCATTCTATGTTACAACTGTTTTTTTTTTTCACATTAAAAATGTTTATGTCATTATTTATTTTTTTACATAAATTCTGACTTATACATTTGACTTGATATCAATAACATTTACTTATATATATTACTCTGGAATGACACCTGATTTTATAGTGTAAGAGAGCTAGGAAACAGAGAAACAAAGTAAGTTTATTTCCAAGAAAAATCAAGCAATGTAGTTGTGTAGACTTCACTTTCCAGGAACTGGCAGCTTCCTCTTCCTTCCCTGTGCAAGGTCTAGGAGTATTTGTCTCCCATTTCTCTATATTTCCTAAAAAGGCTACAAAAATAAAAGAGTTTATAGTTTTAAGCCTGTGACTATGCAGCAAATGTAAGGCTTGTTTTAAATGCAGTGATATACTTAAATAGAAAAAGTATATATGTCCTCTTTAGTAAAATGTTGTTATGACTTGCTTTTGTTGATTCTCCAAGAGAAGGAAAATTGAAGGCGCTGATCAGAATTTGTGAGGGTACAGAAAAAGCTTGGGAATTGAGAGTTTGTTTTGGAGAGATCTAAACCCTTATAATAAATTCTTAATTACTTTGTTTCTTGTCTGTATTTGCATTTTCTCAAAAGCAAATGCTATTTATTTTAGAGATGGACAGCTGGGTTTGTGGAATATGTGTGAAATGTTGCTCGGGTTGGAACTATTTCAGATCAAATAATATTGTCACAATATCTGTTGAATCAGTAGTATTCTAAAATGGAGCAAGAGTTATGAATGGCTTTGTCTTCATAATTTCTGAAAAAGATTAACAGAGCCATATATGAAAGCACATCTTTTTATTATTAATTTATGGATATGCTATTAGATATTATTATTAGTTCAAGACAGAACTTAATCTCAAGGCATTTTAAGTTCGTTGGTATTAGGTTGATGAGCAGCAAAATTCAACAAAGGTTTTTCCTACCAGCCAGAAGGATTCCAAACAAACAAAAAAAAGTAGATGTCATGTGTTACAGAAGTAGACACAGCAGGAATTAGAAATAGTGATGAGGTTAGGAGTAGTATTTCTGAGTGTGTCTTAGAAGCCTCAGTTGAGTTGGAACCCATGTATTGAAACAGGTGAGAACTCTTGGGTTTGAGTCTACAGGGGCATTGAGGCAGATAAAGGCAGAAGGTCATAGAAAGGAGGAAAAACAGATGTCATGTCATTTATTCATATGACACATTTTCACTGGGAGCTGGTTGCAGTTGGGCATATTCAATGGTGAGAAATATACACACAGTCTTTGTAGCAGTCAGAGTCTCAGCAGAATGTGTAGAGACCTTATGAAATGAGTTATTTACATAGGTTTGGGCAGGGTTTGCAGAAACTAACAAGGGATAGTGCTGAACTACAGGACTCATAGGAGTGAGCAGCCATTAGCACCTCAAGGGGAAGGGATGGCTGCACTGAGAGGGCTGTTTGGTAGGAACCGTAGCACTGGGTATGAGTGTGCTGCCAAACCAGGATAGCCTAGTATAAACAGGATAAAATCTTCATCTTCCTTCCTTCCTGTCCTCCAGTCTCCTGAGAATGTCTTCCATTGGCCATACCCCCTGGAAGTGGAACGACAAGGGAGCCTGCTGCTGTCGTTCTTATGCATCAACCTCTTGCGGCCGAGAGGAATGTAGAAAAGTGGACCGGGGATATCAATGGGTGGCTAGTGAAAGATAACCAGCGGAGTTCCTTTCCTAATGGGGCTTTCATTTTAGACAGTGGCTCTCAACTGGGGGCGATTTTGCTCCCTTGGAGGACATTTAGTAATATTTGGTGACATTTAGAAAGATTATTATGACTGAGGGGAGGGGTGTTACTAGCATCTTGTAGGTAGAGGCCAGGATTGCTGCCAAACATCACACAATATATAGGACTGTGCTCATACGTGTACACACACACACACACACACACACACACACACACACACAGAATTATCCAGCCCAAAAGTGCCCATAGAGGTGAGGTTGAGAAACTGTTTTACTGTAGAAAAAAAATTCTCAAATGATCACATAAGTGAACATAAAATTACAAACTACACAGTGTCCTATAAAAGAAAGTCACATACTGCTATAGGAACACAAGGTCAGAGAAGGCTTCTGGGACAGTGGGATGATTGAACTAAGAATTGATCACAGATAAATCAACCAAGGAAGAGGAGGAGAAGAATAACCTGGGCAGAGGAAACATCATGTGCAAATGCCTAAGGCAATACGCAGAATGGAATATTCCATGAAAAGAAGGAGGATGGGTAAGCTGTAATGCAGAGAGAAAGGAAGAGTGTGGTACACAGCCCACCTGCCTGACTAGGGCCTGTTCCAGCAGGAAATTGGGGACTAAGGAGTGAAGTATTTTTGAAAACACACATAGCAGCCAAAGCAAATAGGAGCCAAGTGGACACTTATCATAAAATGTTATCAGGATCCAGCAAAACTTTGTCACTGTTAGAATGGTGTCCCTTTAGGACATGATGAGGATTAATAGGTAATTAGAAAAGCCTCTACCCTCCCAACACCCCATTCTTACCCAAGAGGCAATATGGTGCTGTGATTAACATTATTCAATCAATATGGACAGATAATTTTTGACAAAGAAGCAAAAAACATACAATGGAGAAAAGACAGCCTCTTCAATAAATGGTGCTGGGAGAATTGGAAGGCCACGTGCAAAAGAATGAAACTGCACTGCTATCTGTCACCATGTACCAAAGTTAATTCAAAATGGATCAAAGACTTAAGCATAAGATCTGACACAATAAACTTCAAAGAAGAAAACATAGGTACTAAACTTATGGATCTTGGGTTCAAAGAGCATTTTATGAATTTGACTCCAACGGCAAGGTAAGTAAAAGCTAAAATAAACAAATGGGACTATATGAAACTTAAAAGCTTCTGCACAGCAAAAGAAACCATCGACTAAATAAAGAGGCAACCAACTGAATGGGAGAAGATTTTTGCAAACAGTGCCTCCGATAAGGGCCTGATATCCAAAATATACAAGGAACTCATGCAACTCAACAATAAAAAAACAAACAACCCAATTGAAAAATGGGCAGAGGACCTGAAGAGACATTTCTCCAAAGAGAACATACAAATGGCAAATACACATATGAAAAAATACTCAACAGAACTAATCATCAGAGAAATGCAAATAAAAACCACAATGAGATATCACCTCACCCAAGTCAGAATGGCTATCATCAACAAGACAAATAATAACAAGTGTTGGAGAGGCTGTGGAGAAAAAGGAACCCTCATACACTGTTGGTGGGAATGCAGCCTGGTGCAGCTGTTATGGAAGGCAGTGTGGAAGTTCCTCAAAAAATTACGAATAGAATTACCATATGACCCAGCAATCCCTCTTCTGGGTATCTACCAAAAAAGTCTGAAAACATTTATACATAAAGACACGTGTGCTCCAATGTTCATTGCAGCTTTGTTTACGGTGGCCAAGACATGGAAACAACCAAGTGTCCTTCGATAGATGAGTGGATAAAGAAGTTGTGGTATATATACACAATGGAATACTATTCGGCAGTAAGAAGAGATGATATAGGAACATTTGTGACAACATGGATGGATCTTGAGAGTGTAATGCTAGGTGAAATAAGTCAGACAGAAAAAACAGAGAACCATATGATTTCACTGATATGTGGTATATAAACCAAAAACAACAAAAGAACAAGACAAACAAATGAGAAACAGAAACTCATAGACACAGACAATAGTTTAGTGGTTACCAGAGGGTAAGAGGGGTGGGGGGTGGGAGATGAGGGTAAGGGGGATCAAATATATGGCGATGGAAGGAGAACTGACTCTGGGTGGTGAACACACAATGGGATTTATAGATGATGTAATACAGAAATGTACACCAGAAATCTATGTAATTTTACTAACAATTGTCACCTCAATAAATTAAAAAGAAAACCAAAAAGTATTCAATCTCTGAAGCCAAATTCCTGGGCATAAATTCTGGCTGACATGGATTATCTTTGTGACCATGAGTGAGATAAACTCTCTGAGCCTATTTCTCATCTGAAACATAGGAATAATAATGGTATATTCCTCATAGAGTTATGAGAAAAATGATAAGTTAAAAATAAGAAGAGTTTATCACAGTGCTTGGCATATAATAAAGATTTAATTATTATTATAATATTATTATGATTGTTGTTGTTGATGTTCTAAAGGAGGACTCAGCAAATTATTGCCGTCAGTTTTTGTAAATACATTTTTATTGGAACACAGCCATGCCCATCTGCTTGCATATCGTCTATGGCTGCTTTCACATTACAACGGCAATTAAGTAGTTGGAACGTAGACTGTATGGCCCACAAAGCTGAAAATATTTATCTGGCTCTTTTCAGAGTAAGTCTGCAGACCCCTGTTCTGGAGGGCTTAAGAACTACTTGGCCCGTGGATGTTACCCATCATGGGTTCCTTCAGTAGTTTTCTGATGACATTGTAGCAACTCTCTTTAGATATTCTCAGTCCTTATTACACTTTCTAAAAATGTGTTTACCCTTTATTCCCAACCAGCTACCAGCATTTCTACTCTCTTTTCTAGTCTACCTTAATGAGAGTTTCTTATGGAAGCCTCTTACCCTACTAACTCCAATTCTTGGTTTAAAAAAAGACTTACTTTATGAGTCTGCTGTGGTTATTTATAACTGTGATGCTGAGATTTTTAGGCTTTGTCAACTACAGATTGGTCCCACGTGTTACCCACCTCCCACCTAGTTGATGGACCAGTTCCCTGGTGGGATTCACCAGAACCATGCCAAGTCACTTTTGTCTTGATGCAAATCTGCACACTGAAGAAGTGGAATAAAGAACAATATCTGTAGTTACTGGGGACTTACTATGTGCCAGGCATTATTCTAAACACTGTAAATGGATTATCTCATTGAATCGTCATTCAGATTAACCCCATTTTATAGATTAGGAACCTGAGGCTCAGAGATAAAGCATTTTGTCCAGCGTCTCCCTGCTGATCAGAGGCCTGAGTCCAACCAATGATTATGGATCCCTTGCCCTTACTCTTCTCCCTCTGAGAGCCGATGCCTGCATTCTAGGCACAGGTCCCCAGACCAGGATCTCCACATGATCTAAGGATCAGAATGGAATAGGAGGCGTAATAAGAGCTCAGTCACATAGACAAGGAGTCTGGTCTCTAGAAGATTAAATCCTCATGTACACAGAAGTCCAAACATGCAGAAAATCAATCCAGGCTGCAGATTAAGGCAATAACGCCAAGAAGGCTCTTAAAATGGATGTAAAAATGTAGCCTCTGCCAGAGAGAATTTTACATGCTTTTAGGAGAAATCTCCAAGATAACTAGCTTATAGCCCTGAGCTTGGAAAATATAAATGGAGTTATTTGTCTGGGTTGGGCTATACATGTGTCCGTGTACACATGCAAGCATACACATACACACAGAAAGCAGTACAGGTTCTGATTATCTCCTCTGAACTGTGACGAAGATGCTCGCGTTCAAATTTTTTTCGTTTCTGTTGGAGAACCACATATATTGCTCTGTGCAGAGAAACTCATTTGAACTAGTCAAATAGAGGAAAATGAATCTTCCCACTTCTGCTTCCCTGTTGTGCCTATTGATGGTAATTTGTACAGAGGTTTATCCCACATGCTGCTTAGAAATGCCACTAGCCCTTGCTTGTAGTTAGTGTATGTCTCCAGGACCAGGAAATCCAGGTAACAGACTGCTTCAGACCTGAAGATGAGGGCTATTAATTTTCTGAATTTATGCCATACTTTTGTCCTGTCACTCTGATAAACCTTTACAAGCTTTTGTTGAGATGATGGCTCTCTAGATCCCGGTTATGTGAACGTGCATTTGGTTCAAGTGCAACTAATCTGAGATCTGTTTATCCACCAGTTCACTAGGCACAATGGGAAGATAAAGTATATAATGTGGTCCCTCCTTTAAAGCTCTGACAACATCATTGGAGATGAAGTAGCACCAATAATATGAGCAGAGAACTGTCAGGTGCAAATCAGAATGATACTGAATATAAAGGCAGCATGAGTTTAGAGAAAGAAATCAGACAATAGAAATTTACTTTTTAATGTTTGCAGAGGTTTTAATTTTAAACAGCAAACACTTATGGATAAAAGGCAACTCAGAACAGGAATGTACATCGATGTGGTAAGTGGTCTGTTATTATAGTCATGAATCCATATAAATTTTCCTCACATAACAATAAAAGGTTTCTACGTTTTCCACTACTGGTTTTGTCACCTGTAACTGGCTTTGACATTACATTTGCGCAAGTTATGTTTTTTTGTGTGTGTGTGTTGGAATCTCCGCATATTATTTTAGAGACTTCTAAAAAACTAAATTGCAGCTCAAACTGGGGTTTTACCTAAGTAGTCTATATCAGAAGCAAAGCCACGAACCTCCTGAGGTCTGCCATTCAATCAAGTTGCCAGAGGTGAGCTGGAAGCTGTAAAACAACTTGCTGAGATGCAAAGGGCAAGTTCAGCCTTAAAATGAGTTATGAGATAGGCTTCCTTGTAAACTAGTATATTGGTCTCATGGATTCTACTAGATCCCCATAGCTGGCAAGCTGCAATCCATAGGGCTCTTAGATAAAAGACCCTCTGTGTTACTTAAGCTTCCCCATGTACCAGGGACTCCAAAGATTCTTGAGGTGCCCGCAACTTTTCAATCTAGAAGGAAACCAGAAGGAAAACAAATTTCCCATTTCAGAGTCTTATACTAATCCTCTCAAAAATAAGAACTAAGGTTTACTTACATATTATAAATGAAAATAATTATAGTCCAATATTTTAAAATGAAAATACCCTCAAAAATATATTTATCCTTAAAAGAAAGACAACTAAAACCAAACTTTGTTTTGTGTTTGTAATTACTTAAAAGAAACATAGTAATTCATTTCTCTGAAAAAATTACTCTGTCTTTTCAGGGAGAAAATTGATAAACTTCTCTATCTAAAAATTTCTTAGGGTCAAATACTCTGATTTCAAAAAAAATAATAATTGGAACACATACAATTTTGTTTGTTTAGGTTTACAATTTTTATTACTTAAAGAGCTATTATGAATCAGTAAAGAAAAAACAAATAAAACCATAGGGAAAAAGGAAATGAATAAATAGTTTGATAAAAAATACGAATAGCATAGGGACATATTTATAATTTAATATTAAAATTTAAAACAAATGCCATTTTTACTGATAATATACATTATTGATGAAAATGTGGGTAAATGAACAATTTTAAGCGATGTTAACAAGGATGTATGTTGGTACAATCTCTTTGAAGCACAACTTAAAAATATCTTTCAAAATTTTTAATGTAGATACTATTTGACTGGGCAATTCCATTTCTAGGGATCTATTCTATGGATATACCTAACTCTTGTATGAAAGATATGTGTCCTTTGTTATTGTAATAAGAGTCTAGAAATATTTTTAAATGCCCATTAGTATGAAGTTGATTGAATACATTATCGTATATTAATATAATATACCTTGCATAGTACATTAACATAATGTATTACCTTGCAGCCATTTTTTTTTAATGGGGCACCTGTGTATTAATATATTGACATAGAACTCTTTCTAATATATGCTAGTAAGAGAGAACAAGAAAGCTGTAGAAGTGGGTAACGCAGTGCACAGTAATCTGCATAGAAAATTCCACAAAATATTCATAAGAACCTTTGAACAGTAGCTCCCTGTTGGACAGTGTGGGATGGGAGAGAAAATTATTTTCACTGTTTACTTGTTCTGCTATTTTGCATGCAAGTTTCCTACTTTAATTATAATACTAAAATCTAGTTAAGTACAAGTAATGTGTACCATGCCAGCATGGACAATCTGAGTTCTGTAGGCTTTTTAAGTTAATATCCCTCTAAGAAAAGTTGGAAAAAAAACACTTAGCTTAAGTATGTAAAAAGGAAATTACACAAGAAATGAATGGATAGATGAGCATCCAGGATGCACGTCATTTTCAAATTCAGACATGCTAGTATAGAGCGTTTCACAAATATTTTCAGGCAGGCAATATGTGTTTACCAGTCTCACTAGCTAGCTCACTTTTCATGTGATTCATGCCAACTCCTTACACTGGGTTAAAAGAACACAGTTATCATTAAAGGATTAATAGAAATACTCCTAAAAACTGGGGGACTATAAAAGGAAGATATATGAAATTCTCTCCCGTATTGCCAAATTGTTTCTTAGGTCTTGTTTATATAGGTGTTTAATAATTGGCCCAGCTGCCATCAATTGCAATGTGTTTTCTTTTCTTCACTGTAATAATGCATAGTTACTTGTTAACATTTTCATAACTCAGCCTTAGCATATGGTAAGTACTTGATTTACTTGACATTTTGTTTAAGCTGTTTAAAGACTGGTGGTTGCTTTTCTGAAGTAGCACTAATTCGTGGGAGTTGTAACATCCCTGTGGCTTCGTGGTTTCTACTTTCCTCCCCGCTGAGGTTTCCACTGAGTTCATAAGAACCAGCAGTTTATTGAAAGGTCATGACTATATGACTATATGCAAGAAATATTCATTGCTAGTGGACTTCTAAAGAGTCCTCTTTTAAATGAGATGCATTTTAAATGCACCCAGCTGGGTATATATAGGTTGCCTATACCTCCCACTTATTTTCCATTCCGTGTCAATTTATAAACTAACTTTAGTTGGTTTCTAGTCTATAACCTGAAAATAAACTGAATCCAAATTCTGCTTTCTTTTCCATTTTCAATGAGGACAAAGAAAGCCAGGCCGTGTGGATTTTATACTCCAAGGCCCTCTGGTCTTATTGAATAAAAGTTGAGTTGAATATTCCCAGGCCACAGAACTCCCTCTAATTCTCTCCCTCATTCTAACTGGAAGTTACAAACCAAAGGATGAACTCCATGAACAGAAACTCATGTACATAATGAATATTTTAAAAATCCTTTCTTGCCAAAACAGGGCCTTGTGATGTTATAGATGTGTTCACAGTGTCTCTCCCTTTTGGAATTTGATATCAGAGTCAATAAGGGATCATATCTACTGAACATTCTTTGTCCAGAAACGTAACATATATAATTTGCTGTATTTTGCACAAAAATAAAATCACTGTCCTCATGAAAGTCAATTAAAAACTAATATGCGCATTTAAATAGAGTTCTGGTTCCAACCCAAACTTTGAAAAGTAAAGCAATACATTGAAAGCATAAAGGGCTTCATTGTTAGAACACACCCCTTAGAAGATATGAAACTACTTTTTTTCCCTCTTTTTTTAAGTGGTTATTTTTAAGAGTGGGTAAGAGTCATGCATAGTTTTGTGATTGCAGTGGGAATGAATGAAAAACAAGGTGTTGGGGTATCCAACAAGCATGGGTCAAATAAACATCATTTCTTTTTACAATTAGGTCCTTCACTGGCAGTCTCAGCAAAGAGGCCAAATACTGAATGTTCTTCCAATAACTATCTCTCATCACAAGAAGTAGCCAGGTAAACAGCCATGACCACGGTCTTAAGAGTATTAGAAAGGCTGCATGGTCAATGTCCACCATTGATTTGTTGTGTGTAAGTCTCAAGTGTTCTCAGCCTACTGGTTTTTCATAAGTATGCAAATGAAAAGGTAAAATAAAATTTTAAAGTTAAAAAAATAAAAGTAACATGACATACAAACCCAAACCAGCTAGCATCTAAATATATGAGCCACACGATAAGATTTACCTGTTTAAACAGAGGCAATTTTCAAAATCACTTTCTATAGCCTTAGACATGACCAAGTTTTTTTTTTTTCAGTTTCATAATCCCTTATCTAAAACTAATTTGGTCAGTCGAATTCTGGAATTTAGATTTATTTTTCAGATTTTCCAAAGGTAATATAGTACATTCACCCATATATCATATAATCACCCTCAGTGGGGTCTAGATCAACAACCCTTAATAAGACACATAAAGATTTTTGCAATAAAAGGGGTAGCTATTCACATTAAGTGAGATAAATAGATTCCAAGTAAAGCCAGGGTCATATCAGTTCAGGTTAGGTTTTGCCACGAAATAAATATGCTGCTAATTAAAAAACAAACAAACAAACTTGATTTTCAGAGTTTCTGTGTCTTATAATGGATAAAAGATAACGGAATTGTATTTTACAATGGATAAGAGATAATGGAATTGTATTAAACTGGCAGTACACAGCATGCAAGATTATGTAAAAGTCTTTGTAATGTCACTAACAAAATTAATTACCTAGTCTTCTTATTCCATAACTTGGGAAAACACAATTGTTAATGAGTTACATTTCAGGAAAATACAGTGTATCAGAGGCACGGTACCAAAATTTAAGCATACCACTCAAGCAGGATTCTCTTTACTAGAAGCTGGGAAAACACATGGGATTGGAAAGCTTCATTAGCTGATTGGAACCAGGTACCATTTCTGTGAAAAAGTTAAGCCCATGCTTCTCATTGAATTTCTGAGCTTTAATTGATGTAATTGAACCTAGACCTTGAAGGTTAAAGTGTTGCCAAGACACAGGGGGTTATGTTGCCATTAGTGATCATTATTTTAGTTGCTGCCATCTGACATTTGTAGAAACTATCAGTGGTTTAGAATGGTGACAATTTTAATGAACAACGTTGGAGTCATTGTTTCTGGTGACCTCATTGATTAAATGGAATCAACTACATGACAGAAGCTCATTACTAATTGGCCAAAATTTTAAAAAAGATATTCTCACTTAAGAAACTTAGAACATAATAAAAGTGATATGTAGAAACAGGCTGTTTGAAGATAGGAGAAAGGAGAAGACCTTACATGTACACACAGTTGTACATTAAACCTGCTTATTTTTCTCTTTGATGGTTTGAATGCATTGATTGTTGGCTTCTGATTATGAAGCAAAAATGTTGGACCACAGTGGAAAGCCCTGCTCAGAACACAGGGTACTTTTAAGACCCAGTGGAAGTGGGAAACTTCTCAGGTAAATATGCTTAGGAAGTCCCCACATCCTCACATGACAGAGATCAGTGAACCTTGTAGTGAAACCCACCTTCTCTCCCCAGAACCTACAGCCCTTAGTGTAGATGCACATGACATGCAAAGCTATTGTTTCTGGACCTTCTTTTAGACTTTCCTGACAACTATCACTTCCTGATATTCAACCCTTTGCTTTGTTTCTGTATGAGTGTCCAACTCCTGTTTTCCCCACCCCACCCCCACCCGTATCAGTTTGATCTGCTTACATATAGGGCATTTAATATCTCAGACTTATTTCTACTTAAGCCAAGTTTTATTCCCTTCTTGTCATCAAAGTCTCCATCATCCTTCCCAAATATTTGCATTAATTCCCATATTAAAGCAAAATAAACTAGACCCCTGGTACATTTCACTACCATCTGGTTCCACTTCGAAAAGAGGCTGCTGGGAAATCAGTAGAAAGAACTCTAAACGGAGAGTAGAATCTCTTGGTACAAAGACAGGTTTTCTCACTTACCGGTTGTCTAATCTTCAGCAAGCCAAGTCACTTCTCCAGGCTTGAAACTCCTCTCTGCTGAGATGGGTTAAATAAACATCAAGGCTTCCTTAAATTTGAAAAGGTTATTAGGTTTTGATTCTTTTGTTTTAGGCAGACGTGCCATCCGAGCCTTCTTGGCCTTTCCTCACTATGAAATAACAAAGCAGGCCCTACATCAATTCCTTTCCTCTCCTACAACCATGTTATACTTGCTCTTCTATGCTAGCTATTGGCCCTTCCTTGGCCTCTCCCCCAGACTAATAAGTGAAGGCCATTTGTATACGTACTCAATGTGGAAAGATAGTAGACATGATACTGTATGTATGTTTGTTCCAATCCAGAAGCTTGGGTAATAATGCTTACTTGTTTCAGGCTTACACATGAGAACTGGTCAAAATAGTCATTTATCTGGCAAAACTGTAACTCAGTAGGAAACCGTATTCATTTAAATGTTTTCTAAAAAACGTTTCTTGATTCTTGGCTCTTAATAGCACAGTTTCGTTTCTCTGATTCTTCCTACAAGAGAAATTACTCCCATTTGGTGAGTCTACCTTATTAAAAAAAAAAAAAAAAAAAAAAAAAAAAAGGACAAGAGAGAAAAAGAATTGTAAAATTATATTTTGTTCTCTGGTATTATCATTATAAAACTGCAGCAACTGCCAGTTTAATATTTGGTGTTTGTGATTTATTTTTAATTTTTGTTCCTCCCTGATTGACCTTACCCCCTACATTGGACTTGGAAGGAAAATAAATAAGTCAATTAAAAGCAAAAACACTGGTATTTTAATAATATTTACTAATGTAAATTTCATGTCAAACATGAAATTTAAGCAAAATGGATAGATGTTATTTATGTAAATGAATCCCCCAATAGTACCAGCATCTGTGATTTTGTTTTAAAATGTGTCATCCATGTTATAAAATGTGGGTTTCTTTGCTATCACAACTGAGCATTCATTATACTGTTTAAGAAGGGAAGTGACTGCTTCTAAAGATATTTCAGAAGCTTTACCTTTTTTAAAGAAATATAATATATGGTCATAGACTCTAAACAATATTTTAAAATGTATAATCTCCCCAAAATAAATATTCAACTAAAGGTAAGATAGATACATTTTAATATAAGTAAAATGTTCTAGATTTTAAAATTAAAGTCATCATTGGAGTTTTTAGAGCACAATTTATAGAAATTTGCAGTCTTCCTGTACAGTATAATCTTTATTCCTGAACTAGACATTCAATAAGATATTGATAATCTTCCACATATATAT
This sequence comes from Rhinolophus sinicus, assembly GCF_057876585.1. NCBI lineage: Eukaryota > Metazoa > Chordata > Mammalia > Chiroptera > Rhinolophidae > Rhinolophus > Rhinolophus sinicus. The sequence continues at coordinate 39,399,097 of NC_142516.1, read as the reverse complement.
CTAAAGTATTTAAATACTTTAATACCCCTAAAGTGTTTGTTGACAAACGAAGAATATTCCCACTCAAGGAATTTAGGAAAAGAGAGATTCCATCTGATGTATGTCATCAAGAAAGAACTAACTGAACATGAGGTGCAGAGAAGCCTGAAGGCAAAAGGAAAAAAAAAAATCACAGTCAACTACATTTTAACTGAAAGAAAGCTAGATGCCATTTTAAATATCTAAATAATTAGTCTGAAATCAGCTGGCACATCCTTTACCAATACAGGAGCCAGGAAACACGCAAATAATTATAATTTGGCAATTGCTTGAGCATGTTGAGTTAGGGTATCTGTGCTTAGGTAAAAATTAGCCACAGGATATAGTGTTCAGAATTTTAACCTTTAGAAAATTTATTAATCTCTGCAGTACTCCCTTTTTCAGTCAATGAAATGGGATACTTGCCAACTGCTCTACATGAGATTTGTAATAGGAACGTAAGTAAATCTAAAAATATATAGAAAAAATGTGAGTGCCAAAACCACGGTCAGTTCCTTTTTTGTTGTTGTTGATTAAAAAAAATAATAAAAGTAGTTCATGCTTGTTAAAGAGAATTTAGAAAATAAATGTGATACATAGAGCCCAGGATTTGCATCTATAAGAATATTTCAAGTCTAAATGGGCCTCAGAGTCTTTCACCTTTTTGATGAGAGGAAATCCAGTTTTCCTTAAAACTCCTTTCTTAAATTATTCCCTCTAGGAATCTCTGATGTGAATACTAGTAGGAAAGAAATTTTATTCCACAGCTCCCCATTCCCTCTGCTCCAGTGGCTAGTGATTCACGGTTTTGGTCTCTATCTGCTCCAGTGCTCAGCTGCTTACAGCCCCTTGTCTCCGTCTATGCTACTCTTTCTCCCTTCATCTATCAGTGCCTTCAAGAGGGTTTTCCTCTGGAGTTTTTAAGTTGACATTACAGATTTTCCTTCCTAGTGTATATCTGAAAAAATCCAGGTCTTGCAGATCTGTGGCTTAGGAAATGGTAGCTCCAAGTCTAGTCCAGCCTCATCCTGTGACATCACTCACAATGATTTTTGCACAGGAACTCCATTGTCTTTCCTTCCAGTGCAGACTCCTGGGTGACAGACTGGGCCATCCAATAGGAAGTTGGGTCATTTGATGGCCCAGGGGGCTGCTGCTCTGCAACAGGATCAAAAAGGCTGTGCAGCCCATGTTTTGGGGTTTCCCCACAGCCTTCTGACATGGGAGCCAGCCTTGTGAGGGCCTGACTCTCTCTTTTCCTTTTGTAACAACAACATCAACAACAAAGACCTGGCCGACCGAATCTGGGGTAATAGATGTGGATGAGGCTCAAGTGTTCTCTCATAGTAATCCTAGGCCCAAGCATCCATTGGTATGGCGGGAAATTTTTGGAACAGTCTATAGGAGGAGTATGCAGCTGCCCCCCAGAACATACCCAGCTTTGCCTTCAATACTAATCTAACATGATCTCACCTCTAACAAAACAAGGACCTGGGGTGTCCTTCTAATTCTTCTTTGTCTCTCCTTTCTCTTCTTAGTCCCTCTCCATCTGTATCTGAGCTCTAAATGTTAAAGTTCCTCACAGTTTTTTCTGGAGTTTTATTCTTTTCTCTCTCCTCACTCCCTCTCGAGGTGATTTCATCCATTCCCAAGGCTTTCAGATACATAAATTCACTTATAAATACCTAGTATGTAACTGCAGTCAGAAGTTTTTCTGACCTCCAAGGTGATGGTGGCTTTGACGAATGGGGTTGATGGAAGTGATCAGCTGTGTCTGGATTCTTGTTCTGTTTTGAAGGTAGAGACAATGGAATGTCTTTGTAGCTGTGAGAAAAAGACGAGAGTCAATAATGCTGAGATTTTGGCTTGAGCAAGTGGTTGAATGGAGTTCCCATTTGAGGTAGGAAAGATTGTGGGAGGAGCAGGTTTGACAAGGAGCATCAAGAATTCAGTTTTGAAATGTCTGTGCAAGTGATGTTGAGAAGGCAGGTCTCTACTGGAATGAGAAGATAGGAGAGAGGTCTGGGGTCTGTCGGCACAGAATTTACGGAATAGCACAAGGTCGCCAGTAGAATAACTTAAATGCATCAGGCATATCTGTAATATGCTTATGCATTTTAAATATTTTATATTATTTATAATATTTATATACATATGTATATAAGTATAATGTAAATTTATGCCAGCTATATGTTATTAATATTTCTAAGCCTTTTGATCACATTGCACATTTCCAAAATGCTACAATTTACACTCCCTTTATCTATCCATTTATTTCTAGAATGTTGGATACAACATGTATATAAAATGCATCCATTTCTTTCTAGAATGTTGGTTTTTACTGAGGCATCACATCAGGAACTGGTGAATGCTGTATTTATCTGCAGGCCAAAAGATGGCACTTCTCCAAGTTTCTAAGTAGTTCAGAGACATTTGTTCTAATATATATGAAATGAGTAAAGGGATTGCTCATTACACAGCAGTAAGAAAACCAAAAAATGAAACAAATTCCTTTAAGAAGATGATACTCCATTATGAACAGGTAATGGAGTTTTGTAAGCCCACATTTTTATCATTGCACCAGCTCTTAATTGATAAGTCTGTATTTATAACTGATATAGAATGAAAAATAGATGATTGTTACTTTTGTTAGCTATTTTCCCTGCCCTTTGCCTCAGCAACCCCATTTTTCCACTTTCACCATGCCGGGAAGTTAGGTTTCCTACTAGCTTAGGAAATGAACCAATGACTGCTAAGTGGTCATTCTCACCAGGACAGCATTTTCAGGCTGGGAAGTAGTTGAAACTTATAGTAATACTATATCTTTAGAGAGCATCTTTCTCTTAGGAGCTTGTTGCATTTTGCAGGCATTCAGCTTGATTTTCCCCAGGACCCAGGAGAAACCAGTAAAAATAATGACACATACAAGTACTATAAACCGTAATGATAGATGTGCATATTGTCCTAGGAAGGAAATGTCTACCTTCAGTGTAGCCTTTCTGCGTAATACAAAATTCTGCTGAGAGAGATTCTATTGCCACTGTCCTACTGCCTCTCCCACGGTTGAGCTGCATCGTGGGACTGAGTGGATTTCCGCTGCAAAAATAGTGGGGGAAAATTGTGCTAATCATTATTCTAATGTGGGGAATGTCACTATATAGATTTATGGTTCAGTAATTCAGTTCAACAACAGTTCATTGAGTGGATACTATGTGCCAGGCCTTTTATAACAGACAAGGCCCCTGACTAGTGCTTAGTTTGTCTAAGACACAATTCGCAGCTATGTGCCAAGAAAACAGTACCAGGAAGGCATGAGATTGACTGGGGGAGGTGCTTTAACAGATTACAGAGCCCTACCACTAGGCAGCCTGACCCAGTAGATCTGCGGTGAGTTCCAGTTCCAGGATTCTGCTTTTCAATAGAACCCCTTTTGACAAAAAAAAAAAAAAGAAAGATTTTCCTGAGCTATCAAATCTGTGAGTTATTATTCTCATTGATTAATTACACTATAATAGCATTATACTCTAAATAATTTGGGGAAAGTAAGCTGTAGAAGTAGAATATTGTTGAACTGGTCGGAGACAGTACTGTGCAGTGTGGTAAGAGTTGGATTTTGGAAGCAGACTCTTTGAATCTCTCCTTTTCCTCTTACTATGTGACATCGACAAGCCAGTCAAAAGTTTAACATTCAGCATTAGCCTTCGTTTCTTTTCTGTCAAATAGAGATAATATTAGGTTGGTGCAAAAGTAATTGAGGTTTTTGTAATTATTTTTAACATTTTAATCCACAATTACCTTTGCACCAACCTAATAATTTCAATTTTACAGATTGTTTAGCTGATTAAATACAATATTGCATGCAAAGTGTGACACAGTGTGTAGTGGAAATTATTGTTGTTGCTACCATCATTGGTGAAAATGAAACGATCCATACAGGTGTTTACCCAATTCATTAGAATACTGAGCCTTTCTGTCATCAGTTTTGTAGTGACAGATGTCAAAAAGACACGTGTGCATGCATGTATACACACACATTCAAACACACAATTGTGTGCATAGTGTCCATGAAGGCATGACTAGTAACAGTAGCTCATCTCAAATTGCATTTCCCTTTAGTCTTAATCTAATGTTTTGTTTTAAAGAATAAGTTAAAAGAAAACAGCTTTGTTCTCAAGTGGGTTTCTAGGTTATTTTTCCTCCAAGCAATTGTTGGCATTGTTAGTATTGAGTTCTTCTGGCAAGGGTATAAGTTCTCTCTGTACAGACCCTATCCATAAATATATTCAATGTTGTCATAGAAGTACTGATCAGACTATATATGTTGTGCCAAAAGTCTAGATTTTCTCCCAAGAGAGACAGAAAAAGTGCTGGGCCACTTCCTGAAAAATCAATGGGCATCCCACAGAAATTACAGGAGAAAAAAATCCCTGAATGCCTTTATGATATGTGGCTTGCTGTCTAGCATTTTAAACCACCACTGGTTAAGACTGGGCATAATTGTTCATGCCCCTTGGAGAAAAAAAGGAATGTAAGTTCTAAGACAAGATGCAAAACACAGCCACTACTGTTAATCCAGGAAGGAGAGGGTTAACAGAGCTGAGGTTAGTTACCAGTTAAAATTTGTGAGGGTGTTTTATAGACCCAGTGAGAAAAACAGGCCAGATTCCAGATGTCATAGCTGAGGTTATCAGCCTCTGGAGGGATCTCCAAATAATCCCTCTTAATTCTACTTTCTTCCAAAGGCAGAAGGAAGAGGGAAAGAGTTGGAGAAAGCAATCAGGGAGGCAGGGTGGCAAGGGAACATGTGCATGTAAACAGTAAGAACAATGCACTTATCATTTATCGCATGTTTTAAAAACACTGGTTCTACAGATGCTTGCAACTGGCATTTCTGGTGTTTCTGTCACCATGTCACTGAAACATAATGATTTTAGTGTTTTTTAATGTCTCCAATATTGTGCCTCAAATATTCAGTCCTTAATTTATTCAAGCATTCATTCATTTACCCCAGATTCCTTGAGGCATTTTCCATAATCCAAACAAAGAGACATTAAAGTATATTCATGCCCCTTAGAGTTCACAGACTAATAAGGAGATGGAGACATGGTCACATCATTATCCTATGAGATAAGTAAGAGAGTGGACATGTGTGTATAGTCTTTGGGAGCCTGGAGGAGGAGCCAAAGATTGATGGAGGTCTGGGAAGAATTCAGAGGAGGTGCATTATATGTTTCTATTACCTTAAAGGAGGACTGTGATTTTACTGATAGAACAGACAACCCAGGCGGGGAGCAGGAGCTGCTGGGCTTGAAGACTGAAATAACAGGAAGTAATTTTTGGAAAGTGAAGAATGTTTCTATATAAATAGTCCACTGGGCACTTCAGGTGGGTGGATGGGAGGGGATCACGCTGGAGAGAGTAAACTTTATCTTATGAAAATAGGGAAGAATTGAATGTTGTGAGGCAGGACCATGGTATTTTGAATATGTTTAACAGAATAGAGAAAGGAAAGGAGATGATGGAAGCAGTGGTGAAGAGAATTTAATTAAAAGGACACGGACATTAACTAGAAAACTGTCATCCTCTAGGCATAGGGCTGGCTGCTTCTATAAAATATTTCCTTGTAGAATCTACACACACACACACACACACACACACACACACACACACACACAACCTGTGTTATTGCAGTAATCACTTCCGCATGTCAGATAAGGGAATTCAGGCTCATCAAGGTTATGCCACTTGCACAAACTACCAAGTTCATAAGTGGCTGATGTAGAACTCAAACCCAGGGGTCTCTGAAGTGAAAAGCCATACTCTCTCCTCCATACCACACTGCTCTGGGAGAATATTACTCCAGGTCAGAATTTCACAGGGCTTCAAGGAATTATGATGAGACTGTGTCGGTAACTTGAAGGCTCGAAACAACCAACTGAAATAGAGTCTAACTGCAACAACTGAATAAGACCCTGAATCTTAATCTTCCTGTCACAAAAGACAAAGAAGGATGGGCAGGATTAACACAGTTGGCAATCTCAGCAGCCTGCCATCAGCAGTACACTTGGAGCACACACTGAACAGCACTTAGTCCGACCCAAGCTATTGTGACTGACAAGAGAAGTGCTCTGTCTTCTGCACATGCACAACACAGACGATTTTCCAAATGAATTATTCATTCAAGGCTTCCAACAAAAAAACGAGTTGCTTTTCATTCAGTGAGGGGGCTGTGAGAAGGGGGATTAGAAGTGCTGAGGTGACAGGAAGGATGTTGACGTTATTTAACAGACCGAGGTGCTATAATAATAAGCTTTAAGGTAACAGTTGCTAAATAAAGGCAAGCCTAGTGAAATATGCAATTAAAAAAGAAAAGAAATTGATTGTTTAAAATAAGTCAGAGATGACAAATGCAAGTAAGTGGGTTTGGTACCTTAGGTGTGAGAAAAATGTAAAGAAACATATTTTCTGAAAATACTGTGGTTTCTTAAAAAGTCAAGTAAGTTTTAGAGATTCAAATGAACTCAGTGATGAATATTGAAATGTACATGCTAATATTATCAGGCAATTTACTAGCCACAGGAAGTCTCATGCAGATGGTGTTTTAAAATTTATTCCCCGCCCTACACACACAGTATAGAGGAAATTTGGGGATTGTCTTTCAAGGATATCCTTGGGACACATACATAAAATAGAAAGAAAAAGTTGAATCAGAAAAATTAAGGACATAAAAGATAAAGGCCTTAATATTTAGAATTCTTACATATCAATGAGGAAACTATAAACACCCCAATTAAAACGGGGTAAGGATATTAATGAGCAATTGTCACAAAAAGGAAATCAAATGGTTAATATAATTTCACATGAAAACATTCTCAATAGAAATCATCAGAGAAATTCAAATGCAAAGAATTTCAGATACTCTTTTTTTATTTAGGTAACTCAATTGACAATATTAAAATGATAAGGAGTCTTGGCAAATTTGTTAAGAAAATGGGTACCATACATTGTAGCTAGGAGTAAAATTGATATATATATATATGTACACACACATATATATATATATATATATATATATATATATATATATATATATATGTATGTATCTATTTCTGGAGGCTCTTTTGGTATATCTATGTATAAAAATTGAGAAATTAGTGAACAATTCATGTCTCAGAATTTATTCAAAGAAGTAATGGAAACAATATGCAAATACTTGTGATTGACAGAATAGATACCCAATGAAGACCTTTACCTTCAGGAACTACGTTAGTACTTACCACTATGCTTTGAAAGAGCAGAGGGAACAGAACTAACTTCTTAGACGTTAATTAATTTGCTCAAGGTCACCCAACTTGTAAGGCATGAATGTGAAGGGATTAGAACTCAAATTCATCTGCAGAGTTGCATTCCATTGTTGGTAAGACAATAGAAACTTTCTTTTGAAACTTTCATTCAACTGCTTTACCAGATTTATGGACAGTTTCTATCTCCTCTGTAAAACATGGGGATGGATGTTCACAGCATGCTGTGTGCCTGTCATAGGTAGGCGTCCCTCTTTTGAGCCCAATCACGTCTGCTTCTCCAACTGAGTTATGTTTACCAACATCAGTTGTGTTTCTCCCCATGCATTTATTCCAGGTATACTTATCCCTGTCATTATGGAATTTAATTAAATGTTGCAAACATTACAGGCCCCATATGTGAAAATATAGGAGTTTTTGTTTCTGTGAAAGCTAAGTTAAATACTTTGAACAGACTTCATACATTTGAGCTGCTTAAAACAAAACAAAACAAAACAAAAAACTGTTGCTGTGGAACTAAGAGGGAGCAAAACAGTTGTGAAATATTAGGAAGATTTGATGAACTCAGTATCAGTCATCCTTAACTAATAGCTTCATGTTTCTTTAAATTCTTAATCCACTTAAAAATACTAATAAGTAACTAATATTTATGGAGCACTGCGGAAGGCAGAATAATGCCCCAAAGATGAATACATCCTAACCTCCAGAACCTGTAAATATGTTAGATTACATGATAATAGAAAATTAAGATTGCTAATAATTTATCTTAAAATAGGGAGATTATTTGGGATTATTTGGATAGGTCCAAGGTAACCAGAAGGATCCTTAAAAGTGGAAGTGGGAAACAGAAGAGAATAGAGTAAAAAAAGTGTCCTTTGATAGATTGGATAAAGAAAATGTGGTATATATACATAATGGGATACTATTCTGCCATAAGAAAAGACGAAATAGTGCCATTTGCGAAATAGGTCAGACAGAAAAAGTTGAGAACTGTATGACTTCACTGATATGTGGGATATAAAACTGGAAAAAAAAAACAACACAACAAAGAAACAAGACAAACAAAGAAATAAAAACTCACAGACAATAGTTTAGTGGTTACCAGAGGGTAAGTGGGGAGGGGATTGGTAAATGAGGGTAAATGGGATCAAATATATGGTGATAGAAGGAGAACTGACTCTGGATGGTGAACACACAATGTGATATATAGATGATCTATTACAGAATTGTACACCTGAAATCTGTGTAACTACTAAAAATTATCACCCCCAGTAAACTTTAATTAAACCTATGTAACTTTACTAACCATTGTCACCCCAATAAACTTTAATTAAAAAAGAAAAAAGATGTAATGAAAGGTGCAAGTTCAGCATGATGCCTGTGAGAAGAACTCTACCTGCCATTGCTGGCATTAAAGGGGAGAAAGGGGCCATAAACCAAGTAATGAGGACAACCTCTAGTAGATGAAAAAAGATAAGGAAATGAATTCTCCCCTGGAGCCTCCAGAAAGGAACACAGCCCTGCTGACACCTCAGTTTTAACCCAGAGAGTTTGACCTCAGACCTATAGTACAGTAAGATAATAAATCTGAGTTGTTTTATGCTACCACATTTGTGGTAGTATCTTAATTAGCAACAAAACACTGCTATAAATGTATTTTTTAATTGTATGACCCTTTTAAATTTGCCTCTTTCAATAATTAACTTTGTAATAAGATCTCAGAAGAGGGAAAAGAGTGGAATTCAACATACCTGTAACAGTTGCTATTGTTTAAAAAGTGAATGAGTTGTTGTGAAGCTCTGTTGAGGGAATAGATACAGAGTACCACGGTTATGAGGTATATGAGGTAGAGATCTACCAGAGACAAGGCTTTGCAGCTCTATACTGTAAAGCACTTAGAACTGTGCCTGGTACCTAGGAATTACTCTGTCAGTGTTAGATGTTTAATATGACATGACAGTATATCGGAAGTACAAGTTACTCTAGAACATCTACAGGAAAAGTGTTATTATAGATCTAGGTTAAGCTTGCAGACCTGTTCACACCCTTCCCTATTTGCATCTGCTACTTGGTCCAGTTTGGTATGTTTGCTTAAATTGTCCCTGAGTCTTTTTGCTTTTCCTGGTAACTTTTTATTTCTCTCATAGTGTTTTTTCTCTTCTTGCCAAGTCTTATTCATCTCTTAAAGATGAGCTTGAATTTCTTGTCTATAAAATCTTCCCAGATAACTGCAGCCTGTAGTGGAAATTTCTCCTTTAGGCATTCTGGAACTGGAGATGCATAGTTATGGGATTGGAGTTCATGCTTCCAGGAACTGTGTTGGAAGGTCTTTCTCGAATAAATAAAAGAATGAGTTTGGTGGGGAGAAAAGGTGAAGTCTCAGAAAAATAGGAGATTAATTATCTGAAAACTTCAGAGGAATGCCGAGGTCCCTGGAGTTGGGAAGGGCATCTTTAGGGTAATGAAAGCGTTAAGGGAAGAGTAATGAGTATTGGCTTTGGGCAGATGGAGACATAAACAAGGACAATGGAGACGGCCTTTAAAATTGTTGTTGTTCTCTGTTAATAAAGAGTCTGGAAAGGGGGTTGTGGGACTGTCTTCCCACCATCAGAACTATACATTTCTTGAGGACAGAAGTAAAATAGTACATATGTACTCCCACAGTACCTGCCACAATATAGTGCCTTGCACACAGTCAGCTCTCAAAGAAAATTGTTTTAATTCTTATTTATTGGATTCTGAATGTTCTACACATTTGAATGCTCCATGGGGGATAAGTACCTAGAGGAAACAAAAGAACTTACTTTAATAACTATAGAAATATAACATAAAGAGAATAAGGAGACCAGTTACAGACGGGGAGCAAATATTTGCAAAAGACATGTCTGATAAAAGGTTATTATCTAGAACAAGCAAAGAAGTTATAAAACTCAACAATAAGAAGAGGAATGATTAAAAATGAGCCGAAGACTTAGACACCTCAGTGAAGCAGGGGTACAGGTAGCCAATAATCACATGAAATGATGCTCCCCATCATAGTCATCAGGGAATGTTTTATGAAAACAGCCATGAGATACTACTGCACCCTGTCAGAATGGCCCAAATCCAAAATGCTGACAAGAGCAAATGCTGGTGAGGATGTGGAGCAACAAGAATGCTCTTTCTTTGCTGCTGGGAATACAAAATAATACAGCCACTTTGGAACACAGTTAGGCAATTTTCTTACAAAACTAAACAAACTCTTACCACATGACCCTGTAATTATGCTTCTTAATGTTTTCCCAAACAAGTTGAAAACTTATGTCCACACAAAAGCCTGCACATGTATGTCTATAGTAGCTTTATTCAGAATTGCCAAAATTTGGAAACAACCAAAAGTCCTTAAGTAAGTGAATGGATAAATAAACTGTGGTACATCTAGACAATGGAATAATACTCAATGCTAAAAAGAAGTGCGTTATCAAGCCATAAAAAGACATGGAGGGACATTAAATGCATATTACTAAGTGAAAGCCAATCTGAAAAGACTACATACCGTGTGATTTCAACTATATGACATCCTGGAAAACGCAAAACTAAGGAGAAAGTAAAAGGATCAATGGTTGCCAGGGGTAGGGAGGGATGAATAGGTGAAGCACAGAGGAATTTTAAGGCAGTGAAATTACTCTCTATGATACTATAATATAAACTATGGATTTGGGGCAATAAGGATATGGCAATGATATGAATCAATCGTAACAAATGTACCCCTCTGGTGCCTGATGTTGCTGGTGGGGGAAGCTGTGTGTTGGTAGGAGCAGGAAGTATATGGGAACTCTCTGTACTTCTTACAAAATTTTGGTATGAACTAAAACTGCTTTTAAAAGATAAAATCTATTAATTAAATATATACACACGCGTGCGTATCCATCATAGTTATATATAACATATGGTTTTACATATATATAAGTTATAAAATGTTATCTATGTGATATACATATATACTTGTATATATGTATGTACATCTATATTTGTGTGTGTGTGTGTGTGTGTGTATATATATATATATATATATATATATATATATATATTATATAAAACAACCCCAACTCCTATTTTCTAAATATATTATTTATGTAGGGTGCCCAGGAATACTTGGCCATTTAATACATAAGCAAAAAAAAATCACAGCTTGTCATTTTTCACCTGCCTTTCCTTATTGGTACCCCCCATGCTTTGGACAAAAGCGTTGGGCCTTCAGTCTCTAAGGTTGGCTTTGCCCATCGGTGACTAAGTAGATGAACTTTGGGTTTCATATCCCATTGCTTAAAGCATTCTTGTTTTGTCCTTAGAATACATTTCCAAATCTTTAATAGAACCTGTAAAACCTGCTATAATCTAGCACCTGTCGACCTTTCAAGTCTCCACTCTTGACCCTCTTCACTGTCACTTTGTGCTCTGACCTTAAAGAAAATCATTGTTACTTGAGAATGCCACATCTATTGTTTTCCTCACCAGGGCCTTCATACTTGCTGTTCTTGCTTTCTAGACTAGTCTCTCTCACACTTATGTATCTCCCTTTGTTTTCTCAACTGTATCTGCCCTATGTATTTACCAGGCTATTGAGAAGATTAAAAATCATATACATAATTATAGGTTCTCTAAAAACAAACAAACAATAAAGGTATTTTATGTTTGTAGAACTCGAGCCCTGGAAACCCAAGTTACTCTGTAGAATCAGAAAAGGCAGCTGTACAATAAGTAATTGTACAGCTAAAACAGAAAAGGGCCACTAGGATTAAATTTGTAAATGAAATAGGAAGGCTAGACTGCACAGCATAAGGATAGTGATTAAAAACATAGACTGCGGTCAGATGGATTTAGGTCCAAATCATAGTTCCTTATAACCACATGACCTTGACAATTAACCTCTTCATGCCCCACTTCCCTCTCGTGTAAAACTGGGAATATGATAGTCTCCTGCCTGATAGGGTTTTTGTAAAGATTAATCTTTTTGTAAACATTACATCCATATTAAATATTAGTGGTATTATTATAGATTCCATTTTGGATATGTTGAAGTTGAGTGCCAGTGGGATACCTGGTGTGCGAGAAAGCAGTTGCATATATGCTTCTGAATTTCAGGAGTGAGATTTGGGTGGATGATTTTGTTTTGGGTGTTATTGGCATACTCGTAGAACTTGAGGTTCTAGGATAGAACGAGATGGCCTGGAGAGAATGTGAAGAATGAGACGTTAGCAGCCTTTGGACCTCAACATTTATAGGATGGGAATAAAAAGAGAACCAGAAAAACGACTGAGAAAATGTTAGGGAAGTTAAGGTGTATTATATTTGAAGAAGACGGATGGTCAGTTTGATGAAATCAGTAACTTCGTGACTTGCCTCTGCTTTCCAGATCCATCATGCACGTGAATTAAATTATGCTTTAGGAAAATGACACATGATTACATATCACAGACCTCCAAGGGTTTATGACAGAGTCAGAGCTCTGAATATTATATCTGCAAAAGTCAAGAATCTCATGAACTTTTGGGACCCTTGATATGGTCAGCATGCCTCTTGAAACACAAAACTTGGTCATATTTGTAGGACAACACTGTTCACGACATCACTGGCAATAAAACCATCCAGGCTTTAAAAATAAATTTAAAATATAGAATGTTTCTTGACTACAGGTTCCTGAAGCAGTAAAATATATACTCTGGGTTACATAGAGTTGTAGATGGTTTAATTAAAAGCTAGCACTCCATGAATATTATAGAGATAAGAGACCTGTAGCCAAGGGTGAGGTACCTTATGTGAAAATGCAAACATAACAAGTGGTAATGTTATCTTCTGGATTGGATTTTTAAATCGAGTAGCTGTAATGCACCATAAAGCAGCACTCAATTTGTAAAGTTGTATTGTACCCCTCCTCTGAATCCCTTTGCTGAATTTTAGGTCCAGCTGAGTAAGAGGACATGAAACTTGAAATAAGATCTTTGCATAACAAGCACATATGATTCATATCTAATGTGCAGGAAATGGCCGTCTGCTAACAAGTGTCCATCCATGAGTGGCCTAGCCATTTGTTGAAATCTCATGGGTGGATCTAGATTTAATCATATATAGACAAGCAAAGTGTTTCTGTTCTCAGGGGAATCACCTCTCTCTATGGGCTACTGTGGACGATGCTGGCAATAATGCAGTTACAGATAATTGCCATTTTTGCAGAGTTTGTGGTAGGTGGGGTCATTGACTTAATATTGCCACGCTGTCTTGATTTCACGAGGTTGGGATCAAAAGGTGCTTTAGCTTGAAGTGAAATAAATGAAATAAGAAACAGAAAGTCAGAATCTCACCCCTCTTGGGCTACGAACCCTGCTTTCCTAAGCTGGCAGTGTTTTGAAAGCCTCTCTGTATGGCCTTTAAAATTGCATTCAAATCCTTCTCAGAAAGTCCTCTGACAGTAACCAATCTCATATGGTGAGGGCAGCTTGAGACTGAAAAAGGAACATATCACTGTGATGGGTCTATTGAATATACTAGAAGGCATCTTAAAGTGGAATAATACAATTGGTTTCAAAAGCTACACTTCCACCCAAAAGTCACCAGCAAAGGTAAATTGGATGGGAATGCGTAAAAATTGAGTTCCTTGGGCTTTTTTTCCCATGACTTGATACTAGTAAATTTTCCTCAATCTCCTTTTATTTTCTGGCTTGCTCTCCTCTCATTCATGTACTAGAGTAGAATATAAACAGCTGGTTCATTTGCAATCCATTATGACATTTATAATACTGTCATCTTCATAAAGACAAGGTTTATTGTTAGGGATATGCTATTTCCAGAGTCTAACAACTTGTTATCTGGCAGATTGTATATCAGGCTTTTTAATTTACAATTAATTTATCACTATTTGGTCCACTTGGAACTGACTCAAAAAGTGCAAACACAGGGATTTTTTTCTTTGCTTTTAAGAATAACAATTGAAACATGACCAATTACTCAAAATGAACCTGCTCCCTTTGTCGCTTTGGGGTGAAAATATTTTTAGCTGGTTCCTAGGTTTACGTGAGCTGTACATTTTGACTCTGACACGTCCCTCCTGGTATTTATACTTTTCTTCATAAACTTGGAAATTGACAGGGTATTGTAAATAATCTTTCAAGAAGTCCTATTTTAAGAACTGTGCACCAAAGAGGGAAAGATTAGTTGCCTCCACCTTAATAGGTTTAAATTTCCGAGTGTGTGTGTGTGTGTGTGTGTGTGTGTGTGTGTGTGTGTGGTGGGGGGGTTATGTCTTTTTAACTAATATCATGTTATCTTCTTAATCATGCTGATTCTGAATAATTCAGCCTCTACAGGAGTTGCAGAGCCAGAATCTACAGCTCTGTCTCTCTCAGGAGTGGTGGGGGTGGGGGTGGGGGATGGGGGGTGGAATTTATTATTACTGAGCCTGACAGGAGAGAGCTCTGGCAGGTTAATTGCTACAACAGGACTAGCTGGGAGTTTGCTGGTGATAGAGCTACTAAGGGGAGTGAAGGGGATTGACTATGCCTGTTACAGCACAAATATCTTCATGCGCCTCAGGTTTCTCAGAAAGATATGAGAAATAAATGTCCGCTGTTCATTTTCTGTCTGCACAATACAAATAGCCTCCGGCTGAACATGGCGACTGCAGCACGGAGAATTAAAAAAAGAAGAGGAAATTTGCAAATTAACATTATTAGAAACATTCCTGCCTGAAAGTGCTGAAAATCAATTTCAATATATTTTGCATTTTAATGAATTGCCAAAGAGATAAATCAGCTGTATTTGAGGAATGCTTGCCTGGCAATGATGTTTTCTTATCGCATCTTGTCTTAACTGATAGCATTTAAAATGAAACCAGTGTTAATTGAAGACGTGGGAAATGTAACTGCTAGTTAATGAAGTAAATGTATGCTACCATGTTTCCCCGAAAATAAGACCTAGCCAGACCATCAGCTTTAATGAGTCTTTTGGAGCAAAAATTAATGTAAGACTCGGTCTAATTTTACTATCATATAAGACCAGGTCTTATGTTATAATACAATATAATATAATATAATACTGGGTCTTATATTAATTTTTGCTCCAAAAGACACATTAAAGCTGATGGTCGGACTAGGTCTTATTTTCGGGGAAATGGGGTAGTTATGCAGAATTAGAAATTTGCTTTCATGTCCTTACTCTAACATTGTCTTCCCGCTCTTATAGCTCCTACTTCCAACGTAGTAAAGCTCAGTATTATAAATGGCTGAAAGGCAAAGCAACATTGACCACTGTGTTTTAATCCCCCAGGGGTAACAGCATGCAAATAGTGTTGTTTTTATTTTACACCTAAACAACAGATTTCAACTCCTGACCCTTCAAGGGGCTTTGGGGGAAAGGCAGAATCTCTCAAGTCTTTCTATTAAGAAAATAAACAATATAACTTTTCAATCTATCAGCTGTTTGCATTGTTTAAAATTACCTAGCTCAAAAAGGAAGTGGGTTTGTTAATGTCACTGAGGTTTTAGCTTTTCCATGTCCTGTCAGTGCTCACTCAGCACATAGTATGTGCTCATTCAAATAATGGATGGATGGATGGATGGATGGATGGATGGATGGATGGATGGGTGGATGGATGATTACCCTCCTTTGATCTCTAAGTCTCTGAATAACAAGGAATCATGGCATTTCCCACTATGTGTACATATATGTTTAACAAATATAACACGTTATATACCCATTCCCTCTATTAGCATATATAGAATGTACCTACATTTTCCCCTTATGTCTTCTTCAAGGATATACTCCATCTCCAATTTCATATTGTTCTTACTAATTGCATTTCACACTCCTGTAGGTCAGAGTTTTCTTTCTTTCTTTTTTTTTTTTAATTATGCACAACAAAATAAATAAGGCAATCTTATTCTTGGAAAATAATTTTTTGAAAAGTAGCAAATGACATATCATTTGACAAACTAAAATTAGGCAGCAACAAAGGAGGCAATTTATATTATCTTATGCACCACAGAGTGTTTCAAGTTTGGAGGTCACTGAGGTGTCCTCCACTTTATATCAACAAAATGGAAAGCCTACCTTATTAAAACATTTGGCCAATGCAAGACTTGCTCTCCATAATGCAATTCATAGGAGGTTTTCTTTCTACTTAAAAATGTAATCTCATCACGAGTGTGTCAAATAACTGAACATTAACATTTTAATTGTGATGAATTCATAATTAATTAACTTTATGTAATAATGATAAACATCCTAATGACTAGAAAATATACCCGTTAGAAATTAATCATGGAAAAATCAGAAGGTCTGATACAGCGTGTCATCTGCTGAATTAACAGGACCTTACAGGTAAGTTAGCAGGGATAACACGGCCCTTTGTATAATTGAGAACAAAGTAAGAAACAATTTTGATGCCTAATCGTTAATGTGCAATTTATAACTGCTTTCATTTGTTGGATTTGTTAAAGTCAGTTATTCCCCAAAAACCAATTTCAAGGCAGAAAATATCTTTGTTTTTACAAGTTTCTCTGGTGTTACCTCCCTAGCACAGAGATCTCTGTGTAGCACGGAGAGTGGAAAGAGATACCCCGTTGCATTGTCTCTGGCTCTTTGCTCAATGACTGGGAAAGCAGCTAATTGCTGAGGTCACAGAACTTGAGCCATTGAAAAGGTGAATGTCAAAAACTGTGGATTTCAGAGGGTACACTTGTGTGTCTTGTTGGATTGTTCTTGCTTTGTCCATTGTAATGCCTCCAACACTGAAAAAAATGGCCTCAGTTCTGTCAACCTGGCCATCTGTACTCCTGTTCAATTCAGTAACATCTTCTGACTCGTCTTCAGGACAAGTGACTGCACTTGGAGCTGTGCTCTCCAGTACCATCTGTGAGAATGCGACCAGTGGTGTAGCTGGAAAAGCCATGGACTTCAGCCACCAGGCTTCCACTCCAATGCCATTTCTTCTGTTCACTCTTTGTATGTCCCCCAGCAAAGTGTTATGGTCTGAGCCTCAGTTTCCTTTTCCATAAGATGGGTACAGTAATATCTACTTTATAACTCTTCTAGGGTTACTTGAAGATTATGTGGGCTAGAAATGTACATTACTATGATATAAAATAGTCACCACGAGCAGAGTAATACAAATATTAATAGACGTGGTTTTCCAAAGAGTAAGACTGTTAAGTTCAACTTGAAAAGCCAAGAAAGATTTTTAAATAAAATGTGATATTGAGCCCACTCTCTGGAGATTTGTCTCATGTTTCTGTAAAAACTCTTTGTGATTACAACTTCTAGAATTAAATGCCTTGCTTTTGTTTATTTTTAAAAATATTTGGACGAAATTATATATAGCATAGAACTGAATCTCTCTTACTGTTAAGATCAAAGCTTTAGTTATTAATTTGTTAACATCTTCTCACCCTGCTTTGTTTCATGCAGCTATAGAGTGAGTCAAATATACACCCCTAACACAACCAAATTTTGTAAACATCATATATAAAACATGGAGTTATTTAATAAACATGAGGTGTTAAGGTGATGAATTCTTACAGTAAACCCAAGGGTAAAGAGCCTTTAAAAATTAATCTCATTCCTCCTGATACACATGGTATGCAGCCATGCTGGCTTTGAAAAACCATCACAAGCAGCTATTTTTTCTGATCATTTGAAATGCCAATTGCATGTGTCAGAGGGCTAATTGGCCTGGGACTGAACTGGAAATCCTATTGCATAAAAGGCTTGGGACTTTTTTCCTTTTATTGATTTCATTCAATTTAATATAAGCAATATTTTAAAGTAGGTACTAAAAAATAAATGATAACCAAACTTCAAACTTATCCAGCACTTTACATATGTAATTAAAGCAATACACATTATTTTTAGACAGTTTTACGGAGGTATAATTGATATACAAAAAAACTGGACATATTTAATGAATACAATTTGATGAGTTTGGAGAGATGCATACAACCATGAAAACATCACCATCATCAAAGTAATAAATATAGCCTTCACCTCCAAAAGTTCCCTCCTGCCCCTTTGTTTGTTTATTTTTTTTGTGGTAAGAATACTTCACACGAGATCTATTCTCTTAACAATTTTTAAGTATAATATTGAACAATAGGTATAGCAGATCTCTAGAACTTATCTTTCATAACTGAAACTTTATTCCTGTTGGATAATTCCCTATGTCCCTCTCCCATAACCCCTGGTAACCATCATCCTACTCTCTGTTGCTATGATTTGGACCATTTTAGATACCTTACAAAAGTGGAATTTTGCAGTATTTATCCTCTGTAACTGGCTTATATGGCTTAGCGTAATGTCCTTCAAGTCCATCCATGTTGCATATGGCAGTATTTCCTTTTCTAAGGCTAAATAATATTCCATGTTATGTATATGCCACATTTTCTTCATTCATCTGTCAATGGACATTTGGGTTGTTACCATATCTTGGCTATTATGAATAATGCTGAGATGAACATGGAAATGCAGATATCTGTTCTCTTTAAGATCCTGATTTCAATTCTTTTGGGTGTATGCCCCAAAGTAGAATTACTGGATCATATGGTAGTTCGATTGTTATTTATTTATTTATTTATTTTAATTTTTTTGGGGGGAACCTCCATACTGTTTTCCATAGCTGCTGTACCATTTTACATTCCCACCAACAGTGTATAAGGGTTCCAAAATTTTCACATTGTCACCAACACTTGTTGTCTTTTGGTTTTTGATAATAACCATCCTAAAAACTGTGAGGTGATATCTCACTGTGGTTTTGATTTGCATTTCCCTCAGCAGTAGTAATGTTGAGCAACTTTTCATATACTTGTTAGCCATTTATATCTCTTCTTCGAAGAAGTGTCTATTCAACTCCTGTGCCCATTTTGTAGTTATTTGGATTTGTTTGCTTTTAAGTTGGAGAAATTCCTTATATATTTGTATATTCATTTCTTATCAGATATATGGTTTGCAAATATCTTCTTCCATTCTATGGCTTGCTTTCTAATTCTGTTGATTGTTTCCTGTGCAGAAGCTTTTTAGTTTGATGTAGTCCTACTTGTCTGTTTTTGCTTTTGTTACCTGTGATTTTGGTGTCATATCCAACAAATAATTACCAAAACAGATGTCAAGAAGCTTTCCCCCTATGTTTTCTTCTAGGTGTTTTACAGTTTCAGGTTTTATATTTAAGTCTTTCATCAATTTTGAGTTGATTTTTATGCATGGTATAACGTAAGAGTCCAATTTCTTTCTTTTCCCTGTGGGTACTCAGTTTTCAATACTACTTGTTGAAGAGATTATCTTTTCCTCATTGTGTATTCTTGGCCCCTTGTCAAAGATCCATTGACTGTATAGGTGTGGGTTTATTTCTGGGCTCTCTGTTCTGCTCCATTGGTCTGTATGTCTGTCTTTATGCCAGTACCACACTGTTTTGATTACTTTTACTTTGTAATATATTTTGAGATCAGGAAGTATGATACCTCCAGCTTTGTTCTTCTTTATCTAGATTCCTTGGCTATTCAGGGTCTTTTGAATTTTAGGATTGATTTTTTTTTTTTCTATTTGTGAAAAAAAATGCCATTGGGATTTTGATGAGGAAAATATTGAATTCGTAAATTGGTTTGGATAGTATAGTTCCATGTTTATAGACTGGAAGACTTAATATTGTTAAAGTGTCCATATATAACAGGGGTGCCAAAACATGTACACATTTTAAGAGATGTTATCTATGTATTACTTTTCAAAGTTGAATTGAGTTATGTGTAGTATGACACTGAGCAATGTGTAGTATGACATTCACTCAAAATATGGTGATACTCAAATGAATGCTAGTGTCATTCATTGCATTACAATTTTAACACAGTTTTTTCCTTTCTTAAAATGTGTATATATATATTTTGGGGAAACTCTGTATATACTATTTTAAACATAAAAATGAAAATATGAAGCAATTCAGTGCTTATTTTAAAAACTGAAACAAAGAAAGTTTATGTCTAAGTTGTAGTTTTAGTTTGCTTAAGCATATTTCCAAAGTAGCTGTTCCCCTTTTCTTGCCTTTCCCCAAATCTTCCTCAAAAACATACCCTATTCCTTTCTGTTGTAACATACTTTTTAAAACTTTGTTATGGAAGGGCCACATAATGTATATTGTTGCATTTAAAGAATGGTAAAAAACAAAACAAAACAGAAGATATGACTTTCTACAAAGATGATATATATTAATATAACTATTATATCCTTGGAGTCAAACTCATCTTTTGTCCCTATGTCCCTTTTATAATGCTGTTAGTGTTTTTTGGTTGTTGGTGTGTTTTTTGTTGTTGTTGTTGTTGTTTTTTAGTTTTTAGCTGAAAGTTAAAGCTATCAGGATTTTCATAGGAAAGACCTGAAATTTTAGATCCCTAATGAAGCCATGCTTTTAACATTGGTTTCCAAAATAGGTAATGACAAAGTCTTACTAAAAAAGCATGGCCATAATATTAGACGGTAAAGGGACATCTGTTTAAGATCCTCTGGGTGGTGCTCATTTACAGGAAAGTCAATAGTAAGTCAAAAGCAACTGAAGACCTACATCTCTTATAAAATGACAGAATCATTAGATCCCCAAGAATAGAAATATTCACAAACAGAGATAAATTTATTGACAGATAGCAGATAATTTTTTTTGTCCAAGGCTACTATGAAACAAATCAATACATTTTATTAAGATTAACATATTCAGGCATGACTCCAAAATTCATTCCCCTTGTTTTTTCATGTTGGCATCTGGTCAGTGGTAGTTTGAATGAGTGTCTCCAATTCAATCTTCTGTGCATTCACACTCTTACTATTGTCTCATTGTGGGTGGATTTCCCTTCCCTAGTCTTAACATTTAACCTTGGTCATAGGACTTTTTTTGGCTTGTGGCATGTGGGCAGAAGTGACGGTGTGCCGGTTCACAACTTAGGTTTTGAATTTCTGTGTGTCTTCCTGCATTCTTGACCTTTGACATCACCATGAGAAGACATCACCTGACTCACATATATAAAATACACATGCTGCTGGCCTGGACCTGCAGACTCACAGCATGAGACAGAACAGTAAAACTCATCCTGTTAATCCATGAGAATCAATAATTGGTGTATAAGCCACTGAGATTTTTTGATTGCTTGTTGCACAGCATTATTGTAGTAATTGTTGAGGGATGTAAAGACTTTGACCAAAGTCTGTTTTGAAATAGCTATTTACAAAATGTTACACTTAAGTTTAATGTGTCATTGTTTTCAGTTTTAATATTAAATATGTGTTCTGGGCTGTGTAATATTTATAGTTCCTGAGTTATATAGCTGGAATGGTTATAGGTTTCATCTTGTGTGCCAATTTTCATTGTTTATTATTAGGAAAAAGAAGTATGAAGCTCAAAGGAAAGAGATTTTGTTTAATAAGCAATGACTGCCGTAGGCATACATACTACATAGTTCCATATCAGAGTACTAATACTGGGTCTGATTTTTCTCTTAGATTGTCAGATCCATCAGTGTGATAGGTTGGCCACACTACCCATACATCAAAGGATCAAGATTTGTTTGATCCTTTGTTTCAAACAAAGATAATTCTGTTTTGAAACAACTTAGTATGGCGCATTAGACTGGCAATCGGAAGTTCTGGGACTTACCACTGGTTATGATTCCAATTACCTGTTCTATTTGGGGGAAAAAATCTTAATAACTACTTGAGCCACAGATCCCATGAGACTAGAAAGTTCTACAGTTTTCTGATTCTATATCTATCACTTAGCTGTGTCAATTCACAGTAACATCAGAAAATGAAATTCTGACAATACTGTCATTAATACTGTAAGTGCGGGAGAAACCGAGGAGGTATCTACAGAGACTTTTGTGGCTGCTCAAGTATCTCTCCAGTAAGATTGATTTAAGAAAGGACATGTATGAAAGATGAAAAGAGAGTCATGTGACAACAGGGAAATGATACAATTAAAGCTAAAACTCAGATTCGGATAAAACTTATGAGAAATGCTCAATTTAAGATGAGTTATGATGAGAATGAAAAAACACAAAGATGACATTGGCTGATTGATTGGCATACCTAAGACCTACACAAGAGTAGTCCCTGCCATGGACCCTGTACTTTTTGAGGGTTTCCCACTCTGAGCTGCCTCATGGAGGAAAGAGATCATGGGATTTAGGGGATATACTGATGAGTACTTATAGCTTGGGACTCTGAAATTTCTTGCCCCAAAGCTTGCTTTCAGTGCCTGCACAGGCCTCTTCCCTGGATCTGTGTTCACAAGTGTAAATGGCCAACACATAGCTGTTTGCAGGGGTTGGGCATAGTTTGGATGTGTGGGCTGAAGTGTGTGTGTGAAGGAATACAGGATGGAGCCAAGGCTGGGAAGAGAAGTGAGATGGGCCAAGGGCAGGCTTCCTGGGCATGCCATCTGTGCAGTCACAGGGACCTGCACAGAAAAGGATGATGTACTTAGTTTAATGCTCTGCTGTTGATGTCTTACTAATTTTGTCTTTGAATTTGTGTTTCAAAAGTGAATTCTAAGGACAAAGGAGCATGCATGTAAATGGAGAACATATGCATACATACAATATGCATGCTCATTACTGTTCCTTGCCACCCTATTTGCGTACTAGTGTTCATAGTGCCTCATGAGCATGGGATTCCAGTGGATCCACAATGCATGGGAATTTGGTGAGGCTCAAAGCAAATCCAGGAATGCATGTTAGGTCTGTGACTAAGTGGCAGGTTGGGGGGGCACTGACAGCCCTGAGAGGCCATGCTTTCCATTGGAACCAGAACTTGCTTTAAACACAAAAGGAAAGCACTGATGTCTTAAGGTGCATAAATGAATGAGGAAGTCTATCATATTCTTTCTGTCTTATTCATGTTACTTCTCTTAATTAGCCAATGATTTACACTGAAAGTGATGACATAGAAGGAAAGAGAAAGACAGGACAATCTATAGTTCCTTTTCTCTTTAGCCCTTTCTTATTCATCTGTAAGCTGAAGGTAGATATTTTTGGTAGATGTGCATATATAAAAAAGTAAACTGAAAAAAAGTTGAATTAATTTTGTGCAATGTTTCCATTGCTGTGCTAACAACTATATATATATATATATATATATATATATATATATATATATATATATATATATGATGAGCTACAAAATACAAACTGTAATTTAGGTGGTTGATTCTGCATAAGAGATAAATGCCCTTATATTTGCATTTAAAACTGGCATGGAACAATATAAAAAAGTTTTTACAATATAAAGATTTTACAATATAAATATATTTGCATTTAAAATTGGCATTGTATAACAAGGATATGAAATTCAGGCTAATAATTTAAAATTAATTTTTTTTTTTTACTTAAGTAGCAAGTACAAAACAACTGTGACAAGCTGAGAGAGAGAATGAGTGACTGCAGAAAAAAGGGAAAAACTCAATATTTTAATATCTTTAATGACACCTTTTCCTACTATGTTAATAAAGAAGTTTGCATTGTTATTTTGTACTTGGCCCTACAAATTATGTAGCCTATCTTTGGTGGGCCGTGGGTGGGAGGCCCTTGATGGGGACTAGCTCCTACTGTATCTGAATTTTAACCAGCCTTACCAAGTTCTTATTAAGTATATTTGTTAAGATGAGAAAATGAAACAAACTTAACATATTTGGGTAGGCTTTTAATTCTAAATATTTGGATATATGATATGTGAGCATCCATTTTGTCTCTCTCTAGACCTTGCAATTATTATGTATGGGCTTGCTGTTGGGAATGAATAGTGTGATGAAAAATAAAACATAGTGAGGAGTTTAGGGTTTTTTTGAGAACAGGAAGTACTGTCATGAACTGTTGGTTGCCCCTGCCAAATCCAACTGTGTCAATGTCAGGAAAAGTAGAGGAATCTATATAGGTCTGAAAAATGAATGTAAGCCTGCACAGAATCTCCTGCATGGGATAGAAAAAGGAGTCTAAGCAGGTACAGGACTGGGAGCCCTCGTCAGGAGATTGGTTGGGGAACTAGTCTGGAATGCTGCTGCTTTAAAAAAACAAATAGCTACATCAACCTAGCAGGGCTTGGTCTACAGGTAACACCAGGGCAGTATTAAAGTCTTGCTGAAGTGTAAATAAGATGTCTGAGCCTTCACAGTAACCTTCTACTGTTCTTCTACATTCTGAATGTTATATGATCAAAGGGGAAAGCCAGAAAAGTCAGAAAAGTCAAGGAGTTCTGTTGAAAGGTATGGTTGCAAACCTAGTTGGGGGTGGGTAGAAAATAATTGAATTAAAGACAAGATCATTCCTCTGGAATCCACCCACTCCAAGGCAAATCCCTTTCTTAGAGTTACTGAGAAAGTTACAAAATAGATCCTGGGCTTTGGTCCCCTCCCCAAGTACATATGTATTAACAATCTGGGTACGTCAAACTCAAGGCTACTTACTATCATGTTTTCCCAAAAATAAGACCTAGCTGGACCATCAGCTCTAATGTGTCTTTTAGAGCAAAAATTAATATAAGATCCGGACTTATTTTAATGTAATATAAGACCGGGTCTTATATAATATAATACAATGTAATGTAGTGTAATATAATATAATGTAATATAATACTGGGTCTTATATTAATTTTTGTTCCAAAAGATGCATTAGAGCTGATGGTCTGGCTAGGTCTTATTTTCGGGGAAACACGGTAGGAACCTACAAGTAGGATGACCATGTAATTTGTCATCCAAATCAGGACAATTTGAGAGTAAAAGAGGAGCAATTAATAACTACTTTGGCCCAATGGGTATAAACTGGAAATGTCCCAGGCCAATGAGGATACATGATAACTAGAGAAAAGTACCCCCACAAGGTAGACAAATTGTAAAACAAACAAACAACCTAAAAAACAAAACGACAACATTTGGGCTAAAAAATTAGAAGTAGGCACTCATTTTGAACCCAAGAATTAGGAAAAGAAAGTACTATATGGCTTGGCTTGACAAGTGGATGCACCTTTGAGTAAAGAAAAGTTTACTTTGATTTTTGAGATGATGCAGTCCTATGCTAGGACATCAACTTGGTGATGGAGCATGGGTGAATGTTAGGTTTCCTGGTCCACTTAACCAGGCATGTTTATGCAGTGGTCAATTGGCATAGTTATATATGGAGGTCCTACTTATTACCACAAGAGAATATGTGCTCTAGGAAATATATCAAGACATCTGAGAAGCACACATACTATAAAAATGACAGTATACTAAAATAATAAATTCAGATTTAATTAAAATAAACATTGCTAGATTTTAAAACTAACATACTACTTACATAGCAATGTGGGAGAATATTTATAATCTGAAGCAGAAACAAACATTTTTAAAGGAAAATATTTGTGAATACTATGAAAGGCTCCTGGATTAAAACCATAAAGTGTGCCAAACAGTATAGAAAAGAAGAAAAGAAAGCTCAACATTTAGAAAATTTATAAGGACAATTAAGAATATCACAAAGAGAAAACTTTTTCAAGTCCCAGAAAGAAAGCATGAATAGATTAAATCAATAGATGCCATATAGACATCAGGTTTCTCCATCACAAACGCAGGCCAAAAAATAATGGAGTAATAATTTCAAACTTACGAAAGAAAGTAAATGTGAACCTAGAATTTTTTATTCTTCTAAATTATTGAAACATTAAATCACAATGGAGATATTCTCAGGCACAAAAAGCATCAGAAGAGTTACCATATAAAAACCTCCTATGAAAATATTTGTTATGAAAGTATGTCATTCATAACTAACTAACTAACTAACTAATTAACTAACTTCAGTAATATGCTATAAAATATATAGGAAGTCTGGTAATTATAATTTATTTATTTAAAAGACTCAAAGATCAGATCAATGGGCATATGAGTATTCATATCAATTCAGAACTAAAATTCTTGATGAGGAGGGTAGGTGCATGAATAGGTAAGAGGAGCCCAGAGGAAAGAAATGTCATGTTAGATTACTTTTTTGTTTGAAGAACATTATAGATTGATGTTTGAAATATTTATAGGAGAAATGAATGTAAGTGTAGGTCTTTATAAATTGTATATAACAATCAGAAGAAAAAAGCTAGAATGTAAAAATTTCAAACAAAAATGTCTGTCCAATGGATGGCCATATGGGGAGAGGCAGGGGGAAAGCAGAATGAAATGCAAGTGTGAGAAATGGAAAATAATGAAGTTTAATGTCAAATCTTAATATAACATTAATTACAGTAAATATAAATAAGTTGATTTCAATTATCAGAAGAGTGTATTAAAAATACAATATCTAACAACATGTTGTCTACAGCATTCATCCTTTAAAAAATAAAACAAGAAAGTTGATCATAAAAAAATAAAAAAGATGTACCAACCAATATAAGCTATAAGAAATCTAGTGTAGTGATTTAAAAACTACATAAATTAGAATTCATGGTAAAATACATCATAAGATGTAGAGAGATTAAATATACTGGTAAAACATACAATAGGTCAAGAATACATAACAACCATGAACATATATGTACCTAAAATATTAATAGAGTAAAACATGAGATAAAACAACTGCTAGAAACGTAAAGTAAAACTGAAAACTAAATAAAATTTTTTAAAAATTGGTATTTTAATGCAAGTTTCTTAGAACAATATAGATCAAGCACAAAAAATTAGCAAAAAATAAGAGTTTGAATAATACTATTAATAAGTTCAAACCAAGTGATTCAGGAAGAACTTTACATTCAACAAAGAACAAAAACAAAAAACATTTTTTCAAGTTTTATGACAATTTCACAAACAGTTATTAAAAAGAAAGAATAAACACATTGTTTTAAAGAAAAATAACATCATATAAAATGTAGCCTCCTGTAATAATGTCATATGTATATTTTCACTAGCAAAAAGATATGAATTTCATATATGTCATTATTAAAAACAAATGTAAAAATCCTATACAATGACCTTTGAGTTGAAGAGGAAGTCAAGAAAAGTACTTAGTACCTAAAATACCTTAAATACCTAAAGGTATTTAATACCTTAATACCTTAAATACCTAAAAATGACAATGAAAACACTATAAATCAAAATTTGCGTGTCTCAGTTAAAGCAGTACTCAGAAATGCCTAGGTTTAAATACATGCTTGTTAAGATACAATATATTTAAAACAAATGACATAAGGCTTTTTCCTACACATTGGGTGAAAAGTATAACTATTTTTTAAAAAACAGAAATTAATAAGTTAAAAGTCTAAAAACAGAATCATCTAAAAGGGAGAACCCCTAAAACAAAACAAAATATGAAACAGTGTTGTATCTTTGAAAGAGTCATAGGATAGAAAAACCTGTGGCAGGACTGTTGAAGAAATCCAAAAGGGAGAAAATGCAAATAATTAAAATACCAAATGTGAAATGTGAAAAATACTATAAACATGAGCACCAGACTCATACAATTTAAAAAATGTAAATAACTATATGCTAATAAATTTGTTTGGAAACATATGTAATGGATGAATGCGTGAAATGGGTGACTCTCTGGGGAAGAATAAGGTAAGGTGGCATATTTGATACAAATAAAAACAGTAGAAATAGAATATATAAATAGATAACCACGTAGGAAATTTAAATAGAAATAAAAGAGTTCCCTGGGTTGAAGAAAACTAAACAAACAAACAAATTACAAATCCAAGTAGTTTGGCAGGTACGTTCTATAAAAATTTCAAGAAATAGATTATTCCTAGTAGCTTTTACAATTTTTACAGGAAAATTAGAAAACATGTTGCAAAATATGTAAAGACACAAGAAAAGTAGAAAACTAAAATTAAAAAGAGGGAACATAGAATTATGTCAAAAACTTATTTTCAAAACTAAATGGGACAATATTATATTATAAAATTATAGCACAATACATTTACGAACACAGGTAAAAAAATCTTATAATATCAGTCAATGAAATCTAATCATATATTTTAAAATAATATGTTACTTATTTCAGGAATTCAAAGATGGTTTAACATGAGAAAGTTGATCAAGCCATTAAAGGAGAAAAAAATATATTAATAAATGTTCCCTAAAAATCTTCAGAAAACATTTAAGGTAAAAATATTCAGAATTAAGGAATAGAATAGAACTTTTTTTAACTTGATAAACATATACTACAAAACTAAAACTAAAGCTAAAAATGCTACATAAAAATTTATGGAGAAAGTCTTGTTGAATTTCCATTAAAATTATGAACAAGATAGAATGTCCATTATCATAATATAATTTAATTTGGCATTAGAAGTCCATGCTAATTGTGAATGGCAAGATATTATAAGTATAAAGAGTAGAAGAAGAAAAATTATCATTACTTACAGAAGATATATTCAGATAATACAATAGAATAAGTAAATAAATAAATTCTTAGAATTAATTGGAGTTCAGCTAGGTTACAGGCTAGAACATCAATTAAAATATGTCAATGCACCTTAATTACCAACAATAAGCAAGAGCAAGTGGGAAATTATATATGAAATTATATATATAATATGTATCCTAATTATATATACAATATTATATTTTTAATTATATATAATATATATTATATATATGTATAATATGTATTTTATATATTATACATATATCCTAAAAAATACACTAAATGGGGAAAATTTTAAAACTATAAGAGAAAAAAATGTTTAAAAAGAGATAGACCTTGTTTATGGACAGCATAATCACACACTAATATTATTTATACCCAAATATCCTGTAAATCCAGTCCACACACAATGAAAATGTCAGCTCAAATTTTGAGGAATTTGAGAAATTAGAACTCATAAGTAGCTTTCAAAAGAGAGGTTTATGAATAGCTTTAAGAAAAATTTAAAAAGATGAAAGTGCCCAACATGATAATAAGACAATATAATAGTAACAAAACCTGTATGGCATATTGGTGTAAAAACTAATATGCTAAAATAGCATATAGCAGTTCAGTCCAGTACAAATATAGTCCATTCCACATATGTGGTCTTAATTTTTCACATACTTTTCTAAAAAAAGAAACAATATATAAATTTTAATATATTTTTGTAACCCAATATTATTTCAGCATGTGGTCAATATAAAAATAATTCATGAAATATTTTACAATTTTCTCAACTATGTCTTTGAAATTTGTTTTTTATTTTGTACTTATATCCCATCTCAAGTGCTCAAAAGCCATAAGGGACCAGTAACTACCAACATATTAGGCAGTATGAACTCAAAATTGACCCACACATTTATGAACACTACAGAAAAAAAATGGGAAAAATGTGAATTGTTTACTAGATGTTGGTAAAAATAATGCATTTTATGGAGAAGAATAAACCTGGATGCTTACCTCCTATTACATACAAAAATAAACTCCATGGACTAGAGATGTCCATGTGACAGGCAGAGCATTAAAGTAAGAAAAAAAAAAAAAGAAGAAGAAAAGAAAACAGTGAAGACATTTTTTTTTTGTGCGAGTGGAGAAAGTTTCCTTCAATAGAATCTAAAGAAGAAACCAAATCATGAAGTAAACAATGTCCCAACTTTAATTATATTAAAAAATCAAGATTTTCTACTTAACAAAGAACTTCATAATTAAAATTAATAGACAGTTGATAAACTGGCTGGGAGAAGAAATGTATAATGTTAAACACAAACCACAATTCTAGCAAATCAAAAAGAAGAAACAAGAAACACTACACAAAAGGGATATGAATAGGCAATTGGAGAAGAGAAAGTCGGATAAACAGTGATTCTACTTCATATGTCATTCCTGGACTTTTAAGACCAAATGGTCATGTGACTTTATATTCTTTCCAACTGCTCTGTACACAACTATGGTATTAAACATGCCCTGAGAGGAATGAATGGAGGTGCCATGCTGTTGTGCTTCTTTCTCTAGTTGGCTTTCTCTTCAGTGTGACACTTAGTTTTTCTCCTGTTGATGCAAGATTCTCATCAACACAAACTGGGATTATTTTCTTTTCTCATTGACTATTGTTAATGTATTTTGTAATTGACCCTTTCAAATGTGTCCCTTTCTATAATTTACTTTGTAATAAATTCTCAGAAGAGAAAAAAAATGGGAAAAGCAGAGGAATGCTTACTATTGAAGCAAAAAAATATATTTTATGCTGAAATATTATAATTTATAAAGAGGGATGAGTCAATACTGTGAGTTTGTTTACGTTGAGTGTAAATGCATTGTTTCAGATGCATGGGTATGTGACTTGCCTGGGAGTTCTTTTGATTATATGGCAATTGAAATAATATTCACTTAATATACACTTATTAAGCATCTTCCAATGGTAATATTAAAACCAGTGTGGCTCAGCTTATATTTCAGGGAACTAATATTTTTTTTGCCCTCTAACAGAGGCCAGGATTGGTGTAGATCCTCAGAATATCCTGGTGGGCATATACTTTGCACATATCTGCATAAAGTATAATATTTTCTCTAATTTGGTTTTAGTACTCATTTTATACTATTGCCTTAAGTTAGAGTGGGTATTTTTGCACTACTCCCTCTAGCAAGTTAGTAAACCAAAAAGCTATTGTGTGGAAAATTCAAGGTGTGTGTGGGTGTACGAATTTTTTCACTTCTCTATTGAGGGAGAAAAGAGAAAATTCGGGTTTCAATGGTGGCAAATTAGATATATGTTTTATGGAAGTATCTGCTGCTTAGGGTGCTCAGAGAATGACCTGAAAAGAAGCAAGCTAAAGTTGGAAGGAAAAAAGAATTTAAAAATTGTTTAGAATGAGTTATATTTGATGTGCTTAAGGAAGGGCAATATTTGTAAAGCCATACATTATGTATATGTATATATGTGTATCAGACTAAAAGTTAGTTATAAAATGTCAACAGTTAGTGTAAGGACTTTTTATGGTTTCTTCTGTTTATTTATCTTAAAACTGGCTGTATATCAGAATCACCTGTGGAAGCAAAAAATAAAATAAAATAAAATCCAGATGCCCAAGTCCCATCTCTGAAGATTTTCATTCAGTGGGGTCTGGATTTCCTCTGTGTTTAAAAACTTCAACAGGGATTCTGATACATGCACAACCACAGTGTAAAACCTCTGTTTTAAAGTAAATAATACCTAATTATATTATCATTTTATAGTTATAGTAAAGGTTGTACTTTTGATGGGTAAATCTAATGTCAAATGTACTCCCCATGCAAAAAATAATAATAAAGGAACTAGTACTCTCTACTGCCACTTGGTGGCAGCATACATATATTGCAAGGGCAATTATTGGAGCCAATTTAATAGAACCTTTTCAAATTGGAGGATCACATAGAGATCATCCAGTCAAGTTTCCAACTTTTATAGTTGTGAAAAGCAGGCCCATAAAGATGAAATGATTTATCTCCAGTCAAAGAGAGTTAGTGAAAGAATATGAAATAAAAATATATCTCTAAACTTTTAATTTGGTGCCATTTCTATTAATCTCAAATAATAGCCCAAACTTCACTGTAACAGATTTGGCATTGAATTTTTGCTTAAATGTACTGGTTGGTAATTTATTAAAAATACTTTTAACTTTGCTTTTCACATACGTAAAATGGTGAGACTTGGCTCATATAGAGTATGAGATAGCCTAGCAGTGTTGTTAACACATATAAGTACTTAAAAGGTTTTGGCTCTCATCTCTCTTAAACAACCTCTGTCCTTCAGCTAGCAAGCCACCACAGACCTGACAATGTTTTGGCAAGAGATACGGTATTTTTTATCCTTGCTGGGGTTCCTTAGACCTGGTATTTGAACTGCACTCACACATCAACATCTCATTTACATTGTATTATAAATCTGATAGAAGAGTTTTTAAAAGAAATATGTAGAAATTAAGCTGCCTGACTCTCAAGAAATATAACTTGATAGTGCAGTCTCACTCATTTAAGCTACTTAACAACAACAACAAAAATCTCCTGAATCTTTGTTTAAAAGGCTTGTCAAGTAAAGCAAATAACTTTTTGCAACTTTTCCCAAACTGTTCGTTATCAAATTGGATAAAGTTTCCCAATGACCATCATTTCACAACAGTATCTCCATTTTTACCTTCCTCAAGTGAACGGGCTGAATAGATGTGCAATTAAACCAGAACTGCACTTTCAACACATTCTAAAATTTTGTATGCAAACAGTACGAATAAAACAGGATCAGGGGATTCAGCTATAAAAATGAATGAATTATTGATACCTGCTACAACATGGATGAAACTTGAAACATTATGTAAAGTGAAAGAAGTTGGACATAAAAAGCCACATATTATATGGTTCCATTTATATGAAATGTCCAGAATAGGCAAACGCATAGAAACAAAAATTGTATCAGTGGTTGCCAGGGGCTTGGAGGAGGGCAAATAGGGAAAGATTGCTTAGTGGGTATGGGATTTCCTTTGGGGTGATGAAAATGTTCTGGAACTAGATGGTGGTGGAGCTTATACAACGTTGTGAATGTACTAAATCCACTGAATAGTACAATTAATTGTAATATAATAAAAATGGTGAAATTTTTGTATATTTTACTACAATAAAACAAATTAAAAATTAAGGAATGACTGTGTTTGGGAAAATAAGGTGAACTGGTCGAGAAAATGACAGCTCTACTATTCAGTTTTCTCTCAGCTCTCCCGGAGTGTTGATCCTCTGTAAAGTTTAGCCTGAACCTCTACATGACATTCATTCAACACAGTCCAAGGAAAACTAAAGATAAACAAAATAAAATGCAACTATCCCTCTTTAGCACGTCTATGACACCCTTTGGTTAACTTCCTACTCAGCTATATGGACATTTATGTGGACATTTCAATTTAGGCTTCCTCTACTCACTAGTTTACTCACAGCTCACGCACACGTATAGGCAGCAGCATTCCTTAGTTCACTGGAGTTTCTAGTGCAGGTTGTGTAGAAAGAAAAGGGGAAAAAAAAGGGAAAAGCCTCCCAGGCCTGGTGGACTTGGGATGGAATGGATATGGAAGAAGAGGGCTTGCTTGTCAAACTCGGAAACTTTATCTTTTCTTTTTATCGTTCCTATCAGGTCTTCTGCCAACATTTCCCCCTACTCCCATCCTCTTTGTTTCAAACAGGGAAGACACTGATGAGTTGTATTATTATATATATATATATATAGATATAGATATAGAGATAGAGATAGAGATATAGATATATAGATATATAGATATATTTATTTATTTATTTTTTGTAAAACAACTCTTGTTTTAGGTTTTTGGTTTTTTGTGACTATTACTGTTTTTAATGCCAAATGAACTCTGCTGGTTGATGTAGGAGTCTTTTGGGAACTTAACTTTTTCAATTTTAAGGATAAAACTTTTTAGTTGAATTGGTTTTTACTAGGTGCTTCCAGCTTTCTTCTTGGCGGTCTGATTGAGGACTGAATAACAACACATTCCCTTTGAGGTTTCAATAAAGGATCCCATTTTCTCCTGGGGACTTTTAGGTGATTTTCCTGTGCTAATAGCCAGATGGGGACTCTGGGAAGATGATATGTTATCGTTATATTTATATATATTTATAGATAATGTGTATTTATATATAATTTATAACATAACTATATAAAAATATTAATATAACATTTATATAAATATATAATGTATAATATAAATTATAATTATACCATAATACAATATAAATATACAATATATTAGAATATGATATTCTAATTAATATACTATCATATTTAATATTTACAGACCTTAAAAAATAGGTGGCTAGATGGATTTGGACCACAGGCCATAGGTGACTGACACAGCAGACCTAAAGACCTGGTTTTAATGGCTGTCACCTTATGGAGACAGGAGATAAGAGTTGATCACTACTTATGGGAGGTTAGAACTGAGAACCTACCTTATACAGTAGTCCCTACTTATCTGCGAGGGATGCATTCCAAGACCTCCTGTGGAAGCCTGAAACACTACATAGTACGGAACCCTATATATGTTATGCTTTTTCCTACACACCTTTTCATGTAAAGGAATTACTTTCTGGCTTCTCCTTGGTATATCCGAATTGTCCCCATCACTACTCTTGCACTTTGGGGCCATTATTAAGTAAAATAAGGGTGAACACAAGCACTGTGATAGCTGTTATGGTGGATCTGATAGCCAAGACTAAGTGACTAACAGGCCAGGAGTGTATACAGTGTGGGTGCCCTGGACAAAGGGTAACTCACGTCCTGGGTGGGATGGAACAGGACAGTGCGAGATTTCATCACTCTGTTCAGAAGTGTGCAATTTAAAGCTGATGAATTGTTTATTTGTGAAAATTTCTGTTCAGTATTTTTGGACCTAGTTGACCACGGGTAAGTGAAACCAGGGAAAGTGAAACTGCTGATAAGGGAGGACTACTGTACTTGGCTTCATCTTTAACAAAAGTGTGGGTCAGAAAAAATTATCTGCTGGCAAAAGGAGACTAAAAGCAGATTCTCTTGGCCTCTGCTCTGGGTAGGAAACAAAGTGGGAAATCTTGACAATTTGGAACACCAGATCTGCATCCACAGTGTTTGAGTTGTAAATTTATTTGTGGTCTTGGAAACAGAAGCCAAGAAATTAACTTAAAGTGTTCCCAGGTAGGTAGTACTCCAACAACAAAAGTAAATCTCTCTGGAGAGGTATTCCTTCAACCCTGGCCTATAGGATTCCCACAGATAAAGTTCAGCTTAACATGAGCTCATGATCTAAATTTACATAATAATGAGGAAATCAGCTACAATGTAAGCAAATTAGCAAAAACAATCAATACCAGAATCAGATTCCCAAGACCATTAGATCTTGAAATTATCAGCTGCAAGACAGAAAAAAACTGTGTGTGTGTGTGTGAATTAGAACTTGAGCAAGGAATAGGAATATTTTAAAAGGCTAGGTAGAATCTTTTTTAATATGTAAAAAATATATTTCATTGACAAAGCTAAAAACTTAATGGTTATGTAAAACAGAAGATTAAGCGTGGAAGAAAAGTGTGAAATAATGCTACTTTTAGCAATATGGCTGATCAGATTTTCTGCCTAATTATATAAGTAGATTGAATCTGAAAAAAAAAAAATACACATTACTTTTATTGACTTATTTATTGGCCCTATAGTAAGTAGAGGATATTTCAAAGAGCGTCTCTCCAAAGAAAAGTGAGAAGTAGAAAAGACAGGATAGTCTAGGGAGAAAAATGTCAATATACTCATTCCTATGGGGTGAATTAAGTCTTGGGCCAGCAGCAATATAGAGAAGCTGATCCTTAGATGCTTACATTAACCTGGAACTTTCAAAAGGATTTCAGCATTTGTAACTGAAAAGATTTATTAAAATTAATGACCAAGTATTTGAACTGATACCAGAAAAGCAAAGCAATAAACCCAGAGAACATAGAAGGAAATAGATAATAAAGATGCAAGCAGAACTTAATAAAACAGAAAAATGTATAAAATTGAGGTGATCTAGTAGGTCAAAATGATATTTTTTGAAAAGATTTAAAAACAGATAAGCACTTTAAGAAAAATGAACATATAAATAAATAATACACAGAAAGAATGGAAACAATGTTGCAGCAGAGACGTTACAAACATAGGAAATGCCAGTAAATTTGAACATTCATGTAAAATGGATAATTTTCTAGGACCTAAAGTTTATCAAAACTGACACAAGAGGAAATATATATAAGTGGAAAAGTTCTTTAACCAGTAAAGGAATTAAATCAATAGTTTATAATCTTCGACCAAGAAAATACCAGACCCAGATCACTTGAGAGGTTAATTCTACCAAACTTTCATAAATAGATAATGCCATCTTAATAAAGAAAAATTCTAGAGAGTAGAAAAAGAAAACAATTCTCCTTTATTCGTCTTATGAAGTCTATATAATCTTGATACTGAAAATAGGTAAAGACTAAAGAGCAAAGAAATTTACAGGTCAAATTTACTTGTGAACATATAAGTAAAAATTTTAAAACATTTTATTAGTTACCTAAGTTCACCAGAATGAGAAAAAAGCATGAACAAACTGGGTCATCAAACAAATGTGAAAGTTGTTTAATATCAGGAATATATAGATCTAATTCACCATATTTTATTTCTTTAATTTGTTTGTTTTTTAATTTGATAAACACATTGTGTTCTCTTGTACTAGGCACTGTCTTAAGTGGTTTACACATTTACTCCTTTAAGCCTTCTACTATCCCTGGGAGGTCTTATTTTGCTTTCATTTCACAGGTGATAAAAACACCCAGAAAGGTGAAGTAACTCACGGGATTGTGTGAATAGTCAGTGGTGGAATCAGGACAGGTGCTCCAGAGTCTGTGCTCAGAACCAGTGCCCCTCAGTGACTGACAGTATAGATGAAAAAAAAAAAAAGAAAGAAAGAAACAGGCACTTACAATATAGATTAACACTCACATTACAGGCTAAAGGAAAAGAACCATTTGCTTCTCTCAAAAGAAAATATATATATTTCTAAATATACTTCCTAGTTTATTTTGTTGTTGTTTTCTGACCACTTTAGAGTGTTTTGCCATGGAGAAAATTTTAATTCTTATATAATTAAATGTATCAGTTTTCTTCTTTGTAGCTTAGAAAGGTATTTCTCATGAATAATTCTTTTTAGGTCTCCCAGGTTTCTACCGATACTTTTAGAGTTTCATTATTTATTTACTTATTTTTTTACTTTTAAATAGTTGAATTATTAATGATTATATCTAGAATTATTAATGATTAGCCATATATTCCCATGTTTGTTCACTAATTTTTGCTACTGAGCTAAAATGTCAATTTTATTATAATCTCAATTCCTTTATGTTCTTGAGTCTAATTTTAATTTAAAATGCTTCCTATTCCACTGATTGGTTTGTATATCTCTGAACCAAAATGTTACTTTAATTATAAGTGTAAAATAGTTAACATAGTATATAATAAATAGCACAATATAATGTAATAAAATATAATTTACCATGTAACAAGGTCAAAAGAGCAATTCTATACAATCATTTGAAACATTCTCAAAAGATAGTTTAAAAAAAAAAAAAGATAGTTTTTAAAATTCACAATTCATTTCTAATTAAAAAAATAGTGAAATAAGAATAGATCAACGCCTTTGCAACAGGAAGAAATTACATATCTAAAAGAGAAAAAGGTAAATGGTAAAAATTTAGTAACACTGGCAATAAATGAAGGACATAATGAAAGTGCCTGACATAATGTGAAATAAAAGCTATTATTTAACATTGTTTTTGAAGCACTAATGAGTTCAATTAGAAGAGTATCTCATCATTCTTGATAACTTTACCGTTTTCCATGCATGAATATAACAGTTTATGTAACCAATCCATTACTCATATGCATCTGTGTTTCTAGGTTTTTAGAGAATTTTACTTTGCAAAATTGTTTCAAATTCTAGGTCTTTCTCTTATGTTCATATCTTTTGAACAAAACAGTATCTTCACAGATTATTTATCTGTGCTTTCTGCTGGAAGTAGCCACTAGCAGACTGTGGCTACTTCTCAATTCTTCCCTTTATAGTACTAGCAGAAAGTACAAAATGAAAATGAAAGGCAAGTAGGTCCTCTGCTTGGAAATTGTAGAGATAAGTCAGAGTGATAAAGACTTGGTAATGGCTGAAAATATCAACTCATAACAAATATTTTTCCAGCTATAACTATGTATGACTCCCTTGGGATTCTGTAGTATCTACCCTCATATTTAGTATGAACTAAATATGATTGGATATCTAATCCAAGATAGAATATGATGCTAGTTTTTTCTCATAGCAAAATTTGGTGGAGTAAATGTGGAAGTCACTATAGGTTTTTAATGAAGGAACACAACAAATCTTGTTCTGGAAGATGATTTTTCTGGTCTGTCTGTGGAGATAAATTGGAAAATGTCTACAGAAGGGAGAGTAGCTTAACCAAAGTTAAACTCACATAGTTGAACATTAATTAAATATTTGTGATCTATGTTTCTCTCTGATCATAATTACTCTCAATTTATATACCTCTTTGATACTTGACTAATCATTTCAAAGATGCAATTAACAATAATTATGACTGTATGTACTGGATTTTGCCTGCGCCTTGAAGAAACTGTCCCAAATTACCAGCTATGATTTTTCACTTGATTTTTTCACAAAGAACAGTTGGAACTTCTGGTTTTAAATGAATTAGAATGTGAAACTAAGAAGTCTCTTAGATATCATTAGAGGATTCTGCAGAGCCCATTGGTGAAAGTTTGGAAAACATTGAGCTTCTTAAATTGATTCTTGTAGTGCTTTAGGAAAGAT
Source organism: Rhinolophus sinicus (assembly GCF_057876585.1). Lineage (NCBI taxonomy): Eukaryota > Metazoa > Chordata > Mammalia > Chiroptera > Rhinolophidae > Rhinolophus > Rhinolophus sinicus. The sequence continues at coordinate 39,360,466 of NC_142516.1, read as the reverse complement.
CACTTAAAAAGATGACAGTATTTCTTGTTTTGTTATTTGCCCTCTGCATAGAAACATTGCTGAACTTTCTGGACTCAGTTGTCTCCCCCATGTGTGAATTTCACTAACAATATACAACTCCATTCTATTCCCATATAACTTCTGAAAGTAAGCAAAATGAAAAACCACAAATCATTTCAAAAAATGAAATATATATATAGCATAGAGTAGTGAATGAGTAGATCCCTTGGAAAGTGGGTATTGTTTCTTGTGCTAAGATATAGAGTAAGTTTGGAACTGTGAAAATTCCTTGTTGAAATCTGGATTTGGAAAGGATTAACTATCGGATTCTGGGGAAGTTGCTTCCTCTTGCTCAGTCTCATTTAATGCCCAACTCACAGTATTTTACAATGATTAATATCCTTCATATAATATACGTTGTTATGTAAATTCTTGCTATTATTATTGTTCTTGAATTAATTCATGTTCTTAAGCAACTTACTTTAAAAAGTAGTTACTTACTGTGTTTCCCCGAAAATAAGACCTAGCCAGACAATCAGCTCTAATGCATCTTTTGGAGCAAAAATTAATATAAGACATGGTATTATATTATATTATATTATATTATATTATATTATATTATATTATATTATATTATATTAGTCTTATTTTACTATAATAGAAGACCATGTCTTATATTAATTTTTGCTCCAAATGACGCATTAGAGCTAATTGTCCGTCTAGGTCTTATTTTCGGGGAAACATGGTATTTGTTTAAATTACTCTTACTTTCTGTTATTGGCTGCATTGTGTCCCCCTCTCCCCAAAAAAGTTGTATGTAGAAGTAACCCCCAGTATCTTGTAATATAGCTATTTTGAGATAGGGCCTTTGAAGAGGTAACTATGGTTCAATGAGCTCATATGGGCGGGCCCTAATCCAATATGATTAGTGTCCTTTTTAAAATTGAATATTAGGACCCAGATGGGCACTGAGGGAGACACAGGGAGAAGACAGTCATCTGCAAGCCAAGGAGACAGGCCTCAGGAGAAACTCACCTTGCTGATACCTTACCAGACTTCTAGCCTCTAGAAGTATAAGGAAATAAATTTCTGTTTTACCCACTCAGTCTGTAGTACTTTGTCATGGCAGCCCTAGAAAATTAATACTTCTTTTTATGGCTTTCTTGTCTTAAGTTGAAAATTCTACATTTGTCATTATAGCTACAAAATAAAGCTAACATCTAAATTATTTGTTACAGCTTTTCTCCCCTACTCTCATTGCTATGTGATTTCCATACTTGGGTCTGGTATCTGTATCCTGTAAACAATATCATGATCATTCCTAGGCTTACTACTTCTATACACAGTAAATGAGGTTCACTACTTCTATATACAGTAAATAAACATGGCACACATGTAGTATGTATATGTGTGTGAGTGTTCCTATCCTTATAATGTATACCGTTTTTCTATGTTCTTCCTTTGCTGGGATCTAAGAGTCTCTGCTTTTGTGAATAGGACAGTTGAATACTAATAAGCATTTAATTCATCAAAAATTGTTAAAAATAATATGGGAAAAAATAAGAGAGAGTGACAGAGGGAGGAAAAAGAAACAATCAAAGAAGTGTTATACTGTAAAGTATAATTAGGAACTTATTAATAAGATTAATTTATTGTAGATATTGCCAATGAGCCCAACTGGTCTTTACTGACTGCTAGAAGCATCCCTGAGTTCTTTCTTGGTCTCCACTCAGATGAATACCAGTGTCTGGAAATATTATTTGAATAACTATGGTCACCGAATGGAAAAGGAATATGTCTTTAGAGAACAAACAGTAATTTTTCTATCTGATTGAAAAGCAATGTTGACTGGCTCCTTGGACATCTCTGTCATATTCATAAGCAGGAAAGCTTTGGCTATTAAAAGTGACTGATAGGAGGAGAAAAGTGAAAGCTTTGGAAATAGATATGTCTTGGTTTAATTCTGACTTCTACCACTTATTAACTTGATAATCTTGGGCAAGTTTCATACCTTCCAGAAATTCACTTACTGCACTCTGTAAGATGGGCATAACATATCACATTATTCTTTTAGGAATTTTAAATCAGTTATTGAAATAAAACATATCAAAAATTAAGGGTTCTGCAATAGGTGTTCGAGCTTTCATTTTCTCTACTACCTCCAGCCCCCATCAAAGAAAGAAAAAAAATTCCTCCTTTTTGTTAAAAAAAGTACACCTTTATTCCCTGAAATGAAAGCATTAAGTAGAAGATAATCAAATGGCCTATTATCATAAGATTAGGGAAAAAAAACAACACAGGTATTCATGAGAATTCCAAATTAGAATACAAATTTTCATCAGGCACCTATTTATGTATGCTACTCTGCTGTTTATAATCAAAAATTAAATTTTAAAGACCTACTTACTCACTTCTAAGACTTTACAGTATTAGTTTACAAATTATATACCTGACTTATATTAAATTTTCAGAATTGGAGATTTTGCCTTTTGATATTTTTGTTCAATTCCTTATAGGCAAAAGAAGCTAATGACTTCAGGGGAGAAAACGTAAAACACTGCACATGAGAAAGCTACATATGTATTTTACCTCTATGCATTTATAATCTACCATGATTCATAAAGCATTCTGGTAGCTTACTGGAATACATACAATCCAATATAATTGCAAAAAAATTAATATAAACAGGGCTAGGGGAAACAGGGTATGAATAAAAGACTAGGGAAATGTGAACAGGAGGAAATTTAGTTCTTTAAGCTGTACTGCTATTTTGACCTTAAGATTCTTCGTGGATAAAACAACATGGTAAACATAATTGGTTACAAAAGCCACATTCTTTGCAGGTGCCAGACTGCACATTAACAGTCTAACACCAAGGGACAGCACAGAAGAACTATTCAAAGATAAGGATTTTTAAATCTTTGCAGTTTGAAACCTTTCAGAGCAGGTATAATGAGCCCAACACACACTTCAACACTGAGCATATTGTTAATCACATATTCAAATTGTGTCTCAAAGTCATTGGAAAGAGTTTGGTGGCTCTGACCCCGACATCTAAAACTGGTCTGTGATGTGTAAAACTCAGGATGTAGTGCTATTCACTTTTCAACACCTGAACAGGAAGACAAAGTTGTTTCACAGTGTTAATGAAGAATGAAGGGAATTCAGAAGGATACAAAGGCTGAATAAAATGCTGAGGGAATTTATGAACAAAACAAACAAAACTAAATTCTGGTGAGTTGGAGCCTATGATTGCCCATACTCCATAGGAATACCCCTGCCTCAATACTGGCACAGGAATAAGGGTTCTGTCAAGCCCATCACAGTGTAATCCTTTAAATGTCCCTTTCAAAGGGACCATGCAACACTTGGCTCCCTGCAACACTTGGCTCCGTGCAACACTTAGTAAAGGAAATCTTGGCTCCCTGCAACACTTGGCTCCATGCAACACTTAGTAAAGGAAATCTTCCCATCAGGCAGAATCACAGACTACCCAATGGTTGATCAAGAAATTCACAACTTAATGAATAAAGATTGCTCACAAATTAACTGGCCATATCATTTCCCTCCCTATCTCTTTCCATGGGAAAAAAATCAAACACGCTGTATCAATGACTTAGGTGTACATAGTATGTTTCCTTGTGTCATTGTAAATGATACAATATATGATTTTCCCTTCATTGCTCTATATTATGTGTGACAGACATACCAATACTTCTGTTATCGATTTCTACCCTTCATTCCATTGTAGTTAGAGGAGATACTTTTTATGATTTCATTTTCTTAAAAATGTATTGATACTTGTATTATAGCCTAACATATGTTCTATCCTGGAGAATCGTTCATGTGTACTTGGGAAGAATGTGTATTTTGCTGTTGTTAGGTAGAGTGGTCATAAATGTCTGTTAGGTTTAGTTGGTTTATTGTTATTCAAGGCCCCTACATCCCTATTAATCTTTTGTCTAGATGATCTATCCATTATTGAAAGTGAAGTATTGAAGTCTCCAACTATTATTGTAGAACTATTTATTTCTCCCTTCAAATCTGTCAGTGTTTCCTTCATATATTTGGGGATTGTTAGGTACATGTATGTTTACAGTTGTTATATCTTCTTGATAAATTAAACTTATCATCAATATATAATTAAATACATAATGCCTTTTGCAACAGAATTTTGTTAAAATTTATTTTGTGTGATATTAGTATAGCCATCTTAGATTTTTTTTTTTTTGGTTGCTATTTACATGGGATATCTTATTCCATGCTTTAACTTTCAACCTATTTGTGTCTTTTGATCTCAAGTGAGTTTTTTGTACACAGCACACAGTTGGATCATATTTTATTTTTTTAATCCATTTTGCAAAGTGTGTCTTTTTATTGGAGAGTTTAAACCATTTATATTTCTAAAAATTACTGATGAACAAGAACTTAATTCTGCAGTTTGCTATTTATACATTTTTTTGCTCCTCATTTCCCCATTACTGCCTTCTTGTGTTTTTAGTTGCTTGTTTTATGGCAAACTGGTATGCTTTCCTTTTCATTTCCTTTTGTGCATAGTCTATTGATAATTTCTTTGTGGTTATCAAAAGGATTACATTTACCATCCTAAATTTAAAACAATATAATTTGAACTGAAACCAACTTAACTTCAAGACATCATCAAAATGGCGGTGTGAGGTGAGCCTCTGTAAATCTCCCTTGGAATTTACAACAAATCGAACAACTATAACTTCACAAAGGACTCCCTGCACAGCAGACAGACAAGACGAAGAGGCCCACAACTGAATTCACCTAAAGGTGGGCAAATCACGTGAGCAGGGAGGAGGGAAGGGAGAAGTGCAGAGACAGAGCCGTGAGGGCTCAGGACGCAGACCTAGCTCAGTGCTCCCAGCTCGCTGCATCCCGGAACTACCGCAGCTGCGGGAGAGGGAAGAACTCGGACTGCTAGGGCTCCGCTTATGGCCCACAGGGCTGAGGGGGCAGCATATAACACGGCTGAACCCAATGCTCATGGCAGAGACCTTGGAGAAAACTGAGGGAAGAAGGCTGAAAATGGTGATTTAAGCCCTCACTGCCAAGCAGAGAACAGAAGCCTTAGGCACTGAGACTAGCCGCCCCATCCCTACTCTCCCAGAGCTTGCCCTGCCCCACCTGCCCAGTGCTAGAAGCAGAACAGTAGCAGTGTCAGATCAAAAGAACAGAATATTTGCTATTCTGAGAATTGTGGTCCGCAGACACAGATTAGCAGGCCAACTAATACCGGCAAAGGGGAGGGAGCTGTGGAAGCAGGACTGGCTGTGGCGGTGGTCACCGCCATTGCTCTGGGCCACCTCTCACAACTCACCCCACCCTTATCCCCACCTATCTGGGCGGAACCCTGCAGGTTTAAACAGAACTGCAGAAACACACAGGCTACGAATCTGGTGCAAGAAGAGCTTTGGAACTTAAAAAGCTTTCCGCATAGCCACACGGACACTGTGCCCTGTGATCCAGGTGAACTGTCAACAGAGAAGAAGCCCGTCTCTCAGGGAATACTCCCATTGTGTGAGAAGCTGCAATAGTGCAGAGAAAACATAGCACTACTGTGTGAGAGAGGAAAAAAAGGCTGCAGTCGGAGAGAAAATAAAACATTCTACCAACAAGTACTAGAAAACAAAAGAAAGACCACTTCCTATCACCCTGTTGCAGAAGCCACTCCTGTAGATGTCTAGGAAGAGAAATAATAAATCAGTGATTACCATGAATAACCAAGGCAACGAGACAGTTCAGAAAGAAAGTGAAAAGTCTCCAGAAAAAGAACTTAAAGATATGGAAATATGTGACTTAAATGACAGAAAATTCAAGATTGCAGTTCTGAAAAAACTCAACAAGATGCAAGAAAACACAGAAAGGCAGTTTAATGAACTCAGAAACACAAGTTGAATATATTCTCTGTTCCCTTCCCTCTTTCTTCTCCTTCTAGTATGCCCATTATTCTTATATTGCTCTGGAAAAATCTGATGATAATATAATGTTCATTTTACAAAAGAACATTTTACAAAAGAGATTGAAATTTTAAAAAAGAACCAAATAGAATTTCTGGAGATTAAGTACTCAATAGAAGAAATTAAGAATGAAATAGCCAGCTTAGGTAGTAGAGTTGACCAGATGGAGGAAAGAATCAGTGACATTGAAAATAGAAACCTGGAAATTACACGGACGGAAGAAGAAAGAGACTTGAGACTTAAAAGAAATGAAAGAACTCTACAAGAACTTTCTGACTCCATAAGAAAGAGCAATATAAGAATAATGGGCATACCAGAAGGAGAAGAAAGAGGGAAGGGAACAGAGAGCATATTCAAACAAATAGTTGATGAGAACTTCCCAAACTTGTGGACAGAACTGGATCCTCAAATCCAAGAAGCAAATAGAACACCTAATTACCTCAATCCCAACAGGCCATCTCCAAGGCAAATTGTATTGAAGCTGTCTAAAATCAACGACAAAGAAAGAATCCTCAAGGCAGCCAGGGAAAAGAAGACGGTAACCTACAAAGGAAAGCCCATTATATTATCATCAGATTTTTCCACAGAAACTCTACAAGCCAGGAGGGAGTGGAATTAAATATTCAAACTATTGAAAGAGAGAAACTATGAGCCAAGAATAATATATCCAGCAAAGATATCCTTTAGATATGAAGGAGGAATAAAGACCTTTCCAGACATACAGAAGCTGAGGGAATTTTCTAATATATGACCTGCACTACAAGAAATACTAAAGGAGGCTATTTGACCACCATCAACAGGGACAATTTGTGGCAACCTGAACATAAAAAGGGGGAGAGTAAAGGCCTGAACTGGAATATGGGAATGGAGAAAGTAAGCGTACTGAAGAAAATGGAATACTCTAAATATCAAACTTTCTTTTACAAAAACTTAAGGGTAACCACTCAAAAAAAAATCCAGAACTGAAATATGTACTGTAAAAAAAGAAGAAACAGAGGGAAACATCATAGAATACCCCACACAGAAATAATAGACAACAACAAAAAGGCAAAGAAACAATGAAGACACAACCTTACCAGAAAATTAAGATAGAATGACAGGAAATCTTCACATATCAATAATCACCCTAAATGTAAATGGACTGAACTCACCAATAAAAAGGCACAGAGTAACAGATTGGATCAAAAAACTAACCCAACCATACGCTGTCTCCAAGAGACGCCTCTCAGCTACAAGGACAAGCATAGACTCAAAGTGAAAGGGTGGAAATTGACACTCCAAGCAAATGGTATCCAGAAAAAATCAGGTGTAGCCATAATGATATCAGATGAAACAGACTTCAGTGTGAAAAAGGTAACAAGAGACAAAGACGGACATTTCATAATGGTAAAGGGTAGTATACAAGAAGACATAACAGTCATCAATATTTATGCCCCCTATTAGGGAGCACCGAAATATACCAAACAACTACAAACAGAACTAAAGGGAGAAATTGACCAAAACACAATTATACTAGGGGACTTAAATACATCATTGACAGGTATGGATAGATCATCCAAACAGAAAATAAATAACGAAATAACAGCCCTAAATGACACATTAGATGAAATGGACATAATTGACATATATAGAGCACTTCATCCTAAAACATCAGACTATACATTTGTTTCTAGTGTACATGGAACATTCTCAAGGATAGACCATATATTGGGACATAAAATCAGGCTCAGCAAATTTAAGAAGATTGAAATCATACCAAGCATATTCTTGATCACAAGGCTTTGAAATTGGATATCAACTGCAAAAACAAAGCAGGAAAAAACACAAATACATGGAGATTAAACAACATACTTTTAAAGAACGACCCGCTCAAAGAAGAAATTAGAGGAGAGATCAAAACATACATAGAAACAAATGACAATGAAAATACATCCTACCAAAATTTTTGGGATGCAGCGAAAGAAGTTTTAAGAGGGAAATTTATATCATTACAGGTCTATCTGAAGAAACAAGAAAAATCAAAATAAATAACCTCATGTTACACCTTAAAGAACTAGAAAAAGAAGAACAAGTGAAACCCAAGGTCAGCAGAAGAAAGGAAGTAACAAAAATCAGAGCAGAACTAAATGAAATAGAGAATGAAAAGACAATAGAAAAAATTAATGTGACAAAGAGCTGGTTTTTTGAAAAGATTAACAAAATTGACAAACCCTTGGCTAGACTCACTAAGATAAAATGAGAGAAGACACTAATTAACAAAATCAGAAATGAAAAAGGGGAAGTTATCATGGACGCCACAGAAATACAAAGGATCATCCAAGAATACGATGAAGGACTATATGCCACCAAATTCAATAACCTAGAAGAAATGGACAAGTTCTTAGAAACATATAGCCTTCCTAGGCTGAAGCATGAAGAACTGGAAAATCTAAACAGACCGATCACCAGTAACGGAATTGAATCAGTCATCCAAACCTTTGCCAAAAGCAAAAGTCCGGGACCAGATGGCTTCACTAGTGAATTCTACCAAACCTTAAAAGAGGATCTAATACCAATCCTGCACAAACTCTTCCAAAACATTGAAGAGACAGTACTCCTTAACTCATTTTATGAGGCCAACATTACCCTGATACCAAAACCTGGTAAGGAAAACACAAAAAAAGAAAACAACAGACCAATATCTCTAATCAATACAGATGCAAAAATCCTAAACAAAATTCTAGCTAATCAAATACAACAATGCATTAAAAATATTATTCATCACAACCAAGTGGTGTTCATCCCCGGGACACAAGGATGGTTCAACATTCACAAATCCATCAATATGATACATCATATAAACAAAATAAAGGACAAAAATCATATGATTATATCAATTGATGCAGAAAAAGCATTCGACAAGATACAACATCCATTTATGATTAAAACACTTAATAAAATAGGTATAGAAATAAAATACCTTAACATAATAAAGCCCATATATGACAAACCCTCAGTTAATATCATAATTAATGGTGAGAAACTGAAGCCCTTTGCTCTACGTTCAGGAACACGACAGGGCTGTCCCCTATCACCTCTGCTTTTCAACATAGTATTGGAAGTCCTTGCCAGAGTAATCAGGCAAGAGAAAGAAATAAAAGGCATCCAAATTGGGAATGAAGTAGTTAAATTGTCACTCTTTGCAGATGACATGATGCTATATATAGAAAACCCTGAAGACTCTACCAAAAAGCTATTAGAAACAATCAACGAATACAGTAAAGTTGCCGGCTACAAACCAACGTACAAAAGTCCATTGCATTCCTATATAGTAACAATGAAATCTCAGAAAAAGAAATACAAAAACAATTCCTTTTGTAATTGCAGCAAAAAGAATAAAATACCTAGGAATAAACTTACCAAGGATGTGAAAGACCTATATGCTGAAAACTATAAGACATTTTTGAAAGAAATTGAAGAAGACACAAAGAAATGGAAACACATTCGTGCTCATGGACTGGAAGAATCAACATAGTTAAAACGGCCATATTACCCAAAGCAATATACAGATTTAATGCAATCCTCATCAAAATCCCAATGGTATTTTTTAAAGAAGTAGAACAAAAAATCATCCGATTTGTTTGGAACAACAAAAGACCCCGAAAAGCCATAGCAATCTTAAGAAAAAAGAACAATATTGGAGGTATCACACTCCTTGACTTTAGCTTGTACTACAGGGCTACAATAATCAAAACAGCATGGTATTGGCGGAAAAACAGATACATAGACCAATGGAATAGAATTGAGAACCCAGAAACAAACCCACATAAATATGGACAGATAATTTTTGACAAAGAAGCCAAAAAACATACAATGGAGAAAAGACAGCCTCTTCAATAAATGGTGCTGGGAGAATTGGATAGCCACGTGCAAAAGAATGAAACTGGACTGCTATCTGTAACCATGTACCAAAATTAATTCAAAATGGATCAAGGACTTAAGCCTAGATCTGACACAATAAACTGCATAGAAGAAAACATAGGTACTAAACTTATGGACCTTGGGTTCAAAGAGCATTTTATGAATTTGACTCCAAAGGCAAGGGAAGTAAAAGCTAAAATAAACGAATGGGACTATATGAAACTTAAAAGCTTCTACACAGCAAAAGAAAACCTCGATTAAATAAAGAGTCAACCAACTGAATGGGAGAAGATTTTTGCAAATAGAGCCTCCGATAAGGGACTGATATCCAAAATATACAAGGAACTCATGCAACTCAACAACAAAAAAACAAACAACCCAATTGAAAAATGGGCAGAGGACCTGAAGAGACATTTCTCCAAAGAGTACATACAAATGGCAAATAGACATATGAAAAAATGCTCAACATCACTAGTCATCAGAGAAATGCAAATAAAAACCACAATGAGATACCACCTCACCCCGGTTAGAATGGCTATCATCAACAAGACAAATAGTAACAAGTGTTGGAGAGGCTGTGGAGAAAAAGGAACCCTCATACACTGTTGGTGGGAATGCAGACTGGTGCAGCCTCAATGGAAGGCAGTGTGGAGGTTCCTCAAAAAATTATGACTAGAATTACCATATGACCTAGCAATCCCTCTCCTGGGTATCTACCAAACAAATCTGAAAACATTTATATATAAAGACACGTGTGCTCCAATGTTCATTGCAGCTTTGTTTTCGGTGGCGAAGACATGGAAACAACCAAAATGTCCTTCGATAGATGAATGGATAAAGAAGTTGTGGTATATATACACAATGGAATACTATTCGGCGGTAAGAAAAGATGATATAGGAACATTTGTGACAACATGGATGGATCTTGAGAGTACAATGCTAACAAAATAAGTCAGACAGAAAAAGCAGAGAACCATATGATTTCACTGATATGTGGTATATAAACCTAAAACAACAAAAGAACAAGACAAACAAATGAGAAACAAAAACTCATAGACACAGACAATAGTTTTGTGGTTACCAGAGGGTAAGGGGGGTGAGGGGTGGGAGATGAGGGTAAGGGGGATCGAATATATGGTGATGGAAGGAGAACTGACTCTGGGTGGTGAACACACAATGGGATTTATAGATGATGTAATACAGAATTATACACCTAAAATCTAAGTAATTTTACTAACAATTGTCACCCCAATAAATTAAAAAAATAAAAAGAAAGAAACTTAACTTCAATCGCATACAGAAATTCTGCTCCTATTTAGTTATATTCTTCCTTTTTACTTTATTATTGTCACAGATCACATCTTTGTACTTCTTGTACCCGATAGCATTGACTTATAATTATTTTATGCTTTTAAATCATATAGGACACAAAAAGTGGAGTTACAAACCAATAATACAATAATACTGATTTTAATATTTGCCAATGTAGTTACCTTTACTGAAATTCTGTTTCTTGCAGTTAATGTCTAGTGTCCTAGTAGTGTGTTTATTTAAGGACTTTTCTATCTAATTATGCAAGAATTTTATTAAATATCATGCGTGATTACTGAGGGCTCTGTTTCTTTAGTTCATGTTTAGCTAATGTTTTGGCAGAGATTTCCTTGAATTCCAGGACCTAAAACAAATAAACAAAAATAACCAGAACACAGATACACATGCATATAAAGATGACACACAAAACCACACACCTCTTCCAGGATTTGCAGATTGACTCTGTGCTGGTGTACCCCTTCCACACTTAGCTGGTTTGCACTAAATTCAGGGATCAGCCCAAAGTAAAAGCTTAGTCTTCTCCAGTATTTTCTAATCAGGCATCTGGGCTTGGGTACACATGTGACTTTCCTAATTTCTCTGTATACATAGATACTTTTGAATGTCTGAACTTCCCAAACCATGTCCCCCAGCTTTTGCTCTTGGACCTTTTGTATTTCAATCCATAATGTTTTCTTACGCCAGCCATCAGTTGTTTTTAGCTCACCTTGCAGCGTTTTCGAGCAATGACTGCTGCTTTACCAGACGATGTTCCTAGTTAGGGAAAACAGAGATGAGTGTCTTGTGTCAGTCCTTCAGGTAGCCCTCAGACAGGTTAGAACAGATACACACAATAATTTGAGAGTAGGGTCTCTTCTGCTTCCTCCAGACCAGATCAAGGGTCCCATAGTGGCAATGTGGGCTGTTGCTGCTTTAATACTGTCATTGTATTACGCCTCCACTGTTTTGAGCCATCACTACATGGGAGAGTGGATTTGAGCCAATACTACAAAACTTTCTGGTCATTTTCAGACTGCCTGTTCGTTTAGTGTTTGTTTGGTTGCTATAAGCTTTTGACTATTTTTCCAGAGTTCTGACATTGATTTTGACCATTTTGGTATTGACATTTTTGTATCCACCAGGGGTCTTGGAAGCAGTCTGCCACAGATACCAAAGGACAATTATGTTTTGGGGGACTCAAAAGGTATAGGTGGATTTTCGACTGCTTTGTGGGTCAGTGTCCTTAACCCCCACATCGTCTAAGGGTCAACTGTATTTCCTAATACATTGTCTTTGTATGTCTCTCTGAGAATAAGAAAGAAAAACGATAAGAAAAATATGCCAGGTAATGTGTATTAGTAAATTGAAATAAGAAAGTAGGGTAAAAAACAGGTTATTGGAAAAACAAGGCATATGGACATAAAATTGTCAGCGAAGTGAGGAGAAAAAGAGATATGAAGTAACATGGATAACAAATTAAAAACAAAAAGTAAAAACATTTGAATGGATTAAAAGCAGGAACTATTTGGTTCTAACTCATATTGGAGAGTTTCTATGCCTCTAATTGTTTCAAGCCTTTTTCTGGAATCTGGACATTTTTCAGTCTCAAAAAAGAAAAAAAAAAAGTGGTAGCTTGCATTATTTTTAGATAAGGGACTTGGGACAGCTAGAGAGGCTATGTGACTTTTCCTGCCCCAAATTGATATGTATCCTTATTTTGCTTTCCAGTTGAGTTACTATTAGACCAAAGTAATGCCAACTATCATTTAGTTTAGAATACACTGCTTTGGTGATACAGAAATGAATTTGGTTAAATGATTTGGCTCTTCCAAATTATAGTAAATGAATGTAGTAAATGAATGTAGTCAAGTTAATGAAATGTTCTTCAAAATACATTATAGTAGGCACATCAGTGAAGAATTGAAAGCAATACACAAAATTCAGGTGAAGTGTTGAAATAAAAGTACATTCAGTTGTATTCAGTTTCCTTGTATAAAACTTTTTAAATTTGAGTGGACAGTAAAAAATAATAATAAATTGAGAATACCTGATTTGAGGGTAAGCAAATTATGTCTTCTCTGCGACACTGTATTCTCTTGGGTCATTTAATAAAGATACAATTCGCATTACTGAAAAAATATTGGAAAAAATCAATCCCTCAGATCCAAAGGGCTCCTCTCCAAAACATGTGGATTGTTGTAGTTACTTTGCTCTTCTGACCTCTTAAAGTCTCTATCTTATCCTTAGCCCGGCCTGGAGAGCAACTTTTTAAACCACTTCCTCCATTACCCATTATGCGCCTATTGAAAAAGAGAAACATAGATCTTTTCCTGTGATTTTAATCAGCCATGTTATCCAAAAATCTATTTGGAGTGTTATAGCTTAAACTTTCCTGAGGAGGGACTTATGGGAAGTTTCTTATTATTTGAAAAATTGTTGCTAGTGTATGTATCAGCAAAGAAAGAAGCAAGTAAGGAAGAAAAGATGTGGTTGTCAAACACCCCAATAGTGAAGCTATCTGTACCAAGGTGAGTGAAGCCAACTTTTGAAAAAGTTAATCTGTCAGAGTTTTTAGGTTTCTTGCTTTATTTTGGAAGTGACAAATAATTATCAATAAATTATTTCTAGATTTTCTAGTTTCCCAAAGTCCCCTCTATTCATGTTCTGTTATTTAACAGGCAAAATGGTGTTTTAAGTAATGGCTATTCACCCCATATTATTTATCTACTCATGGCCTCTCTCTTCAAATGACAGTAGATCCAGCGATGTGTCCTTTGTTTGTCTTCGTGGAATAAGTGGTAGGGATGCACACTGGAGACCCTATGAGATATTTAAATCATGGCATAATTAAACTAGCATGGAGAGATCAGGAAAGATGGCTGGTGGAGTGTGGCCAGAGGTGGAAGAAGACAGATGTACAGAGAGAGTGAAAAGAACTTTGTAAGGGGGAGAAAATTACACACATAATTAAATACGTTTTGTTGTGTGATGTAGAATGCAAGCTTTTCCCTCTCCATTTCCTTTACAATCTCTTGATTAAGGCTGCTTTATTCATTAGTACTACTGAAGTAGGACTTGCCATTTTGTTTTTAAACTGAGAATGGACCTATGGAAAACAAAGTTACATTTATTCAAAGTTATCTTTGAGTAATGTCACTAATAAGGAATACAAATATTGGACACACTAGCTTATGCACACATTACCACTATGGGCTTTTCCCCCCTATTTAAATATCTAATTAATTCCTTTCTTTAAGGTGAATCTCAAATCCCATCTCAAATATAACTCAAATATACATGTGTTGATATATTCAGCCCACAACGAACTGTCCCTTCTTTGTCCTCCTTAAGCTCTCATTATCTGTAAAAACTCGTTTTTTTTAAACTTAGAGACTGTCCCATATAATAAATCTTATATCCTCAACACAATTATAAGCTTCTGTGGGGTTGGAATCATACATTTTGTGATTTTTCTCAGTACTTACACTTATTATGGTAATAAGTGTATTCATATAAACATTATTGGCTAGTATCTCAATTCAATAAATATTGTTTGAAAGCATGAATGTATTAATGAGGAAGTATGCAATAGGCAGTATAATGTACTACACAATGTGGGGAAAAAAATTACAAAGATCAGGGCAAAAAGAGGACCAGGACTTTCTGCAAGATGCCCCTCTCTTTGCTGAGTCATTCTATGAAAATCAACATGCTCCTAAAAGGTTTTCATAGCTCAACAAGAATGTTAAACCATTAAAATTCTCTCAAGCATATTCAACCCTATCACTGGACACTTTTATATCTCTCAAGGATTTTATTTTAAAAAGAGATTTATAAAGGTTTTATATATATGAGATTTATAAATCTCTACATATTTATATTTTCATTTCCACATAGGTTTTCTCTACGCAGGGTTCCAAAAATTTTAAATAAAATACATGATAATTAAAAATTAGACATGATCTGTCTTACTTCCAAGTTTTATGTAGTAAACAGCTTCTCCCTTCTGCACGGTGCTTTCCAATTTCCGTAGTACAGTTCCCAAGTGAATTTTGCTCTAGAGGGTGGGATACATAGGATGTAAATGATTTGTTTGGATGTTTTAAGAATTCTTCAAAATGACATGGCTATGGGAATGCATTTAATAATATTTAAATAACTAAAATCACTTCCTCAGAGTTATTATTTCTTTCTGGTTGGGATACTGTGTGCTCTGGTTCATTAAATTTCCCTTTAGAGTGATTTTAATTTTGTTTCCGATGGGGTCCTAGGATTTATTTCAGTATCCACCTTGCACCAGGTTTTATTTGAATTACTCACCTTGCAGTTTCTGATTCATACAGGGCATCCAGGTGACAACCTTGGCATCACAGCTTTGGGAATGACAGGGCTGTTTTCCAGAGGTGTTGATATATCCTCCACCGGAAGGCCTTAAACAGGTGTCAGTCTTCCTTGCCACTTCCCCCAGGGCCCTTTTAATGGACTGAGGAGCTCCTCATGGACGTTATGCGGGATATCTACGAGGTCCTCAATATTATTTCATCCTAAGTCTAGATTTCTGCTAGATTTATAGCTTCAGCCCCAATCTGCATAGACCTATATTAAGAAACAGAACCTGTATAAATCATTCTGCTCTTATATCTCTGGCTTTAATTTCTCTCTTAGTTTATGAAACCTGGAGATTTTCCTTTCTTCTTTTCAATCTCAATTATGTGCTTTTTAAATTTTTCAAAATTCATCCAGAACTTACATGTGTTTCTAGTAGGAAAATTACCTTAAATTGAGCTTCCTCTGCTATTCTGCTGACATATTTGCATTCCAAATTACTAGCTATTTACTGGATTCCATTACCTGGACGTTTCCAGTACCTGAAACTCACCATGCTACAAATTTCCCTCCTTGTTAGCTATGTTTTGGGGAATATGGATGATATGAAATGACATTAAAGTTAGTCAGTGGCCCCAGGAATGCCTGAAAGCTTGTTTGTCAGAGTGGCCAGGGAAGGTTTAAGCAAGGAAGAAAAAAAAAAAAAAAAAAAGAAAAGTAGAAGCACATTAATATGGCTGAGTTTACTCCCAGGATTCCAAACAGAGCTCTCTATAAAGCTGGGTTGGGGTGTAATTTATGCCAGAGGTCTAAGTAGGGCTGACACCATCCCATGCCCAGAATCTCTTAATTCTGGGCTAACATCATCTCTGGTCCATTGTATGGAATGGAAACTTAGGAAAAATTACCAATGCTTTCAAGGTATATGAGGAGGGAGATTGTGAGTATGACATTTTATATTGTGGAGGAACCACCCACAGTAAGTGTGGCTTGAACTCTGTTATTTAATTTGACCAATCAGATTATTGGCTTTGCTCTTGAAAGAAATGTTGCTAAGTATATGATGAGAAAAAATGAAGCTGGGCTAAGGAAATGGAGAGACTGGAAGTTTACTATTGTCTCACTGATTATCGTTTTCTTTGAGCATGACCTTTCCTTTGAGTCCCCTACCTGGGGTGATTACAAACCCATCTCCACTAGAACCTCTAATTTAACTTTGACTTTTTCCTCCTCTTTTATCCATCCCCCATATGCAACCAGACATTAGATCTTAGACTTGCACTGACAAAATATGTCTTGAATATGAACATGTTTCCTCACTCCCATTGCTACTGCTTCTGTCACTGCCTTAGCAAGGGCTTTATTCTTAAGTATCCTGGACGGTCTGATTGAACTTGCTGTCTTCAGTCCTTTATTTTATTCAACATAATACCTAAGTCTGCCACAGGTTGTCAAACACAAACACACAATCACTGTCTGATAGCTTCCCCCCACCCCCACACACACACAAGAACCCAGCTTATTAACAGACCACATAAATCTCTTCAGTGTCCTCTCCAAGGGATTAATCTTTTCTCATCATTTGATGCACATCAAATAGTATTTATATGTTGCCTTTCTTTCTTCTCCTGGATGCATTAGTATATTTTCCCCTCTGTGCTCTCATTGCAAATTCTAGGCAACATTACATTATTATCATTTATTTGTTGTGTCGGCTTCCTCCATTAGCCTTGGAGCGATTTTAAGAGCAGGGAGCAGGTATGATTTACCTTTACACTCCATGTGGCAACCAGTATGTTGTTTAGAACAGAGCATGTGCTAAATAAACATTTTCAGGTATTTTGAGATTATGATTTTCCACAACTGAAATGACTATGGAGTTTAACTAAAGTCAATAGTTTACTATTAGCTCATTTTTTTAGGGTCAAGTAACTTATACATGGTATTTTATTATGGCCAGTACACTAGGAAAGTGACTTTTCTTTTTTGGGACAATTTCCTACCTACATTTTATTGATCACATAGAAAAGAGAAAAAGAAGTTGATATATTACCTTTTTTTTTCCATAGTGGAGAAATGTTGAGCAACTTTCTTATGCAGAATCAATCAGTGGGAGACCTCAGGATGACTCAGTCATACATGGATATGTCTTTCTGCCTCTCATGGGCACTTGATGTAAAGGCAAACTTTGTTCCCTTTTTAGACTTGGGAGATGTCCATGTTGCAGCAAACTGGGAAGATGGTTTGAGAAACACCACAGTAGTCCTTTTTTCCTACAACACTCTTTCCCAAGATATTCATGGGCAGCCTCTCTCTCCTCATTCAGGTCTCAGCTCAGATGTCCATTCACATAGAGCTATTTCTTGAATACTCAACAAACTATTTTCTGCCTTACCCAACTTATTTTTCAATCATTTATTTTTAATTGCATTTCTCATCGCCACCATGCATAAAATTCTATTGCCTAAAATAGTGCCTGGAACATAGTGTGATTTCAACAAATATTTATCAAACACATGCATCTAATATTCTGCTCAGGAATAAACCGTATGTAAACTACTAAGTGTATGCTGCACTTTCCAGTTGCTTGCAATGTCATTGTATGCCCACTAAATAAATTAAATTAATTACTTTGCAAAGTGCTTGGGAAAACCCAGGACATAAGAGGCAGTATGTGAAATCAAATACTTCTATAGTCTGTGTATTCCAAAGCACTTTGCAGATTAATGACTTAAATACTAATGGTCAGTGACCACATTGGCAGAGAATAAAGCTACTGCCTGATTTGCGTTGGCTCACTCAAAGCAATGAAAAAGTTTTACAAAGAAGGGAAATATTACGCAGGGTACTGAGGGTTCCCTGCTCCCCTGTTCAATAAATGCGACAAAATCTGATGTTTTCAGGCCAGAATATTGATGAGATAATAGTTTCCCTGGGAAGCCTATCTAATACTAACTATCAGTAAGTATTTTTTGGCTGTCCAAAGCTGTGTATGGAAAAATAATCAGGACTCACAGTTAGAGGATATGAAGTAAAAATTACTGATGTACTTAAAAAGTCACAATCAGTGAAAATCTTGATCTTTTGTAAATCACTGCTGATGGATTTGGAGGTTATAGTCATATTCAGTAGTTGGGCAGTTTTGAGATTGTTTTATGTTTATGAGTATCTCATTAGATTATGAATTCTCAAAGTAAGTACCCATGTCTTTTTCATCTTGTACCTCACAGACTAACCAATGTCTGGCACAGGGTAAATAACTAGTAATGATAGCTGCTGCCATAATTCATTCACCATGTCTTTGTTCCCGTTCTTTGAGCCTAAGGCATAGTTTACATGGAAGTTACAAACCCAGGGCAACCAGAGTGAGGAAATAGTGAAATGATGCAGGAATAAAGGGAAAGCAACAAAAGTTGATACATTGCCATGCTCCCACAAGGGAACACAACAAGTTACTCTGTTACAAAGAGGACCTAATGAAACCAAAATATGCCAGAACAGTCCACTGGGAAGAAGGAAGGCCATTAAATTTATCTGTAGATATCATCCTATGTCCTGTCTCTTATTGGTCAGCGTAAGATTTATATTGGCAGGTAGTCCATTTGCAGTGGAAAACAATGTGTACTTTGCAGTTATTGGATGTATTGTTCTATAAATGTCAAGTAAGTGACATGACTGATGACATTCCGTGCTTTTGTTTACTGATTTTTTTCAGTTGTTTGTGCAATTACTGAGAATGTTGTGTTAAAGTCTAAAACTATGATTGAGTATTTATCTAGTTCTCCTTATTGGTTCTGTATTTACATCACATATTTTGAAGTTCTATTATTAAACACATTCATTTGTAATTATTGTATCTTTGATTCATTGACCTTTATATCATTATGAAGTGTCACTCTGCCTCTGGTAATACTTTTTGTCCTGAGGTCTATTTTGTTAGATGCTAATATAGCCACTCCAGCTTACTTCTGTTTAATTTTGCATGGTATATCTTTTCATCATTTTACATTCAAACTATTTGTGTCTTTGTATTGAAAATGAGACCTATATTGAGAGCATGTAGTTGCTCCTGGCTTTTTAAATAAAGTCTGACAATTTTTGCCTTTTAATTTGAGCATTTAGTACATTTACATTTAATGTAATTCTTAATAGAGTTGCATTAGTGTCTGTTTTTCCTATTTGTCTTAATTTGTCTTATTTGTTTTTGTTACTCTGTATGTCCTTTCCTGATTTCTTTGTGTTAATCAAACATTTTAAGTATTCCATATTTGTTGTTCCTTGACATTCTAATCATGGCTTAATAATATAGAACATTCCCATTACCCACCCTAATCCTTTTTTTTTTCTGTGTGCTTTATTTTGGATTATTTCTATTGCTATATTTTCAGTTTCACTGATCTTTATTTATTTCTGTGGTAGTCTGCTGATGATCCCTCCCAATGTTTGTTTTTTTACTCCTGTTATTATATTTAATATGAAAGTTTCATTTTACAATTCTTTAAATTTTCCATTTTTCTCCTCATCATGCTCACTTTTTTCTACTTTCTAGACTATATGGAGAATATTTATAATAGCTGCTTTTATCATCTGTGTTATTTCTGGACCTATTTTTATTGGAGGATTCTTCTCTGTTATTTATTTATTTTTCCTGTTCGTTTTTTTTGAAAGCCAGGAAATTATATATCGCACATTGGACAATATGAATTTTATATTATTGGCTTTTATTGTATTTAGATGATGCTGGATATCATACTGACATACAATTGAGTTACTTGGAAATAGTTTAATCTTCCCAAGGCACACTTTTAAACTTTTTAGAGTAGATCACAGAGGACCTTTTAGCAGATGGCTAAATTATTTTCTATTCCCTATTGTGGATGTTATCTGGTTTTTCTACTCTGCCTGGGATATACATAAACTATTACTACCCCTATGTGATGTTTGGGAATTATTCTACTCACTCCTTTACTAAGTCAAGGATTCTTTCCCTGACCTTCAGCACTTTTTTCTCATGCACATGCAGGTAAATACTCAGCTAAACACTTAAGAGGCTCTTACCATACATCTTTCAGAGCTCTTTGTTGCTGTAGCTCTCTCCTTTCCTGTAGCTAACCGCACAATTTCTAGCTGCTCTGGCTTCCCCCAGGTAACATCTCTGTCTATTCAACTCAGTAATTCCTCCAGGCTTTATTTGTTCCCCTTTCTGCACAACAATCTGGAAACTGACCCTAGGCAGTAAGGTACGCAATCAAAAGGTTCTTTTGGTTTGTTTCCCTTTTCTCTGGGATGACAGTTTTTTGCTGTCTATTGTTTCAGTGTCTAACAACTGTTGTTTCACAGATTTTCATAGATTAAAAAGCAGACAGGTTTTCTAATTATCCTTTCTTTGGGTTTGATTTGCTATTCATTTCCTAGTTTCTTTAACTGGAGAATTAGAGCACTGATTTTTAGTCCATCATGTTTCTCTATGTACATTTTTGTCTCTAAATCTTATTTTAATGTAGCTCATACTAAAACATATATATTTTCATAAGTTCTGTCTTTATCACTTTGTTCACAATCTTTTTGTTATTTTTGCTACTTTTTCTTTAACCCAGGAGTTGTTTTTCAGTTTATCACGAATTTGCAAGAATTAGAGGATTTCCTAGCTGTCTTTGAGTATTGATTTTTATCTTAAGTTAATTTCAACTATTTAATATTTATTTAAAATTGATTTCTGAAACAATATAGTTTAAATTTGGTAATGGTCTATGTGCACTTGCAAAGATGGTATATATTCTATACAGAATATCTGCATTGTTTTACATTAATGTAATAAGATCAGTTTTTAAATATTTTTATTCAGGTGTTTTATATACTAACTGATATTTTGCCTGTTTTATCAAATAATGAAAGAAGTATATTAAATTCTATTATTAAGGTTGTTGATATGCCTATTTTTTGTTTTAATTTTGTAAATGTTTGCTTTATATATATGTTGATCCTAACTTAGTGAGTGCCTACAGGTTTGGAGTTTTAATATGTTCCTGGTGTATTTTCAACTGTATTATTCTATAGTCAATGTGGAAGACATTATGGTTGTGAATTTGGATGCAGTAATATCAGAAAATTTTAAATTGGTCTTCCCAAACTGCTATTAACCAATATTGTATATAATGCTATAATATTAGAGATGCTTTTTGATATTTGAAAACTCTGAAAACATTAGCTAATTTCTCCTCATCACATTTCTCATGGTTCATAACTACATATTATTAAAGTCCGCAGTACTTACCAGTGAATCAATGTTTGTTAATTCTTAGTGCTGCAGAAAAATCACAGTATTGATAAAAAAAAAAAGTCTTATTTTGGATTTAGCAAGATAAGGATGGGAGCAGAAGATTTTTATATGTTAACTTATGGTGAAAATTGAGTATGAAAAAATAAGTTGAAATTTTATGTATTGGTGGTCATTCTAAAATGTAATTACTATCCTGTTTCCTTGGCTCTTAACTTCTCGTGTGTTTCCACTCTAACATGGTGGTCATAAGAATAGACAATGAATCCAAACAGACCCAGGTTCAAGTTCATGGCTACCACTTGCTAACTATGTGACCTAGGGCAAGTTACTTAACCTTTCTAGGCCTTAATTACCTCCTTTATAAAATAATGTACATAATAATCACCAGCCTAACATATATGTTATAAGGATTAAATGAAAGCATAATTTAAACCACTTAGTATAGGACAAGCCATGTAGTAAGTAACCAAAAAATGTTACCTGACACAATTATATATTTGCCAGTAGAATTTCCTTTGCAATTTTTAAATTTTGTTTAGTATCTTTCTTCTTCGGTGTCATCTAATTCCCTCCATTCAGTTAGTTCCTTTTACTTTTCTGTTAAAAAATTGTCTTCTGTCCATTTCTAATGGTTCATCATTTCTTTGATAACCCTTTTCCTTTACCTCCTCTTAACCACCATACATCAGGGCTCCACTTCTCTATGGGGACCTTTTTTAGATCCTAGGAGGAACCCTAGAAATTAGCTCATGTAATCATATATTTTTGCAACATTCTCAAAAGTGAGATATGTAATTTCAACCACTCTCTTTTCGAGTTTTCTCTCCACTGTGTTCCCCTTATGTTTATTCCTATTCTATTCCGTTATTTAGAATAGCCACAGGATTTGGGATCTGGCTAAGGGGAAGTTTGAGTTGAGGCTGTTATGTGATTTTTAGACACTACCATGTTTAATTGACTGTAAACTCTCCCATTATGGGACTGACTTCCAGAAATACTCGTACTGCCTACACTACTAACTTAACTAGCAGTAAGACACAAAGGCACAAGGACAAAGACAGTTATACAAAATGATCATGTCCTATAGTTCACAACTCTGAAAGCATGTTAATTTGGAGAAGGAAAAAAAAAAGTATGAAGCCAAAGATGTTCTGTGCAAAATTATTTCAATCATTGAACATGTAAAATGTAAGTAAAAGTTTCAGTTCTTCTCAACATCTAGTCAAAACAGACGTTTCTCATGTCAAAATTATATCTATCTATCTATCTATCTATCTATCTATCTATCTATCTATCTATCTATCTATCATCTATCTATCATCTATCTATCATCTTAGGAGAGAAGTGGTGAAAGAGGGAAGTATTAAGAATTAAACAGCTAGGCTGCTAGTCCTCACATCAGACAAATTATTCTTATGCTTCTTGTCAATGTTGTTAACAGGGACTGTTATTTTACTAATCCTTATGATCCAATGATTTTTTTTTCATGTTTCAGGGCACAGCATGTGAGAGAGTGGATTTGTTAAGGTGGGTGGGTTTATCCTTCTTTCATGCGTTCATTCATTTTTATGTTCATTTATTTATTGTACACATATGGCAATAGAAGCTGCTAAAGCAATCACTATCGTCCTGCAAAACAACAAGGCACAGACGCAGATGTATTATTCCCGAGATTTTTTTCTTCCCAGAATTATTATGATTAAAGTTCCTTTCCCCTCCTCCTTCTGAAGAAGACCAGGGACTGTTTGCGGGAGGCATTTTTAATGACTTGGGGAAAGGCTCAGCTATTCCCCCATTATAGCAATTCATCCCAGGGGCAAACCACACATAGATAATATGGATTTATTGTATTTTTCTATCCTCAAAGTTATCATTCAGTCCATTAGAATCTTTAAAATATACTGTCAAATTTCAAAATTATGTGGATGAAGAAAATCACCAAAGTGGCGTCATGTCATGTTTGTTGTAGTTGTATTAACCGTATTGAAAAGGCAAAAGACTGCAACTTATTTCAAACAGAGAAAATAATTATGTTGGCAAACCCAACATTGTACATCAAAGGCAGATCTTAAGAAAAGAAGATTAAATTCACGCTGGGTAAGAGGTTAGCTTCTGTTTCCAGCCATGTGCCATTTCAAGAATTAAACATCATGAATAATATAGGAAATAAGAGGAATAGTTTAATGAAGGAAAACATGCTTTGCATTAGGAAAGAGAATTTAAGATTTAAGATTTTTTCTTTTTTTTTAAAGAAAGTTGTCTTATTTCAATAAGACAGGAAAGCTGCCGTCCCTCTCCTTCCCCTCCCCTCCCTTCCTCTCCTCTCTTTTCCCCTCCCCTCCCCCCTTTCCTTCCTTCCTTCTTCTTTCCTTCCTTTAACCTTTTTATTTTGGGTAGTTGACCTCTAATGAGGTGACTGAAAATGCCTCCTCTTAACATCTATCTTTTTGAAAGACTCTTTTTTCCCCTCCCTGAGGGCTGTTTGTCTCTTAAAGGCATTGTCTGCTTTACTCACCAAGGCAAGCATTTGTCCTTGCACTAAATGCTGACATCTCCTGATAAGAGGGATGCTGAAAAGAAGAAGAATAGGAGGTCAATATGTTTATTTTGCTCTCAAGTGCCTGATGTACCTGTGTGTTGGGGAAGGGGAGTGGAGCTTGAGAATGAGCCAGGAAGGGCGGAGGGGCAGGGGGTAAGTACTTTGTGATGCTGTCTACTTATGGGCCTATAAAGTTTAGAGCTGCATTAGGATAAAAATTACCATTAGGGTGAAGAAGAGAGCAGCCCTCAATTACAAAAGCTTCTAGCTAAACGCACAGGGCAATAAGTAAAGGATACACATTATTGCATTCACCCCTTCTTCCTCCCTTGTTCAAGCTAATTGGAAATTTCAATCCATTTCAGAGAATTAATGCAACTGTCAGTCATTTTCCATAGTGCAAATCTTCAAGGAGGAAGAAAATGGAATATACTTAGCAACAGAGCTCAAGTAATAGCCCATGTGTCTTAAATTTATATCAGATCACTAGCTGGTTTGAAGCCAAGAGGAAGTTCACAACTATGCTGCACATTAGAATTACCTGGGGAACTCTAAAAAATCCTCATGCCCAGGCCTGGCCCTAGACCTATTAAATAAAAATCTCTGGAGGCAGGACTCAGACACCAGTGTTTTTTAAAGCTCTTTAGGTAATTCAAAGTAGCAGCAAAGTTTGAGAACCAGTCTAATAGGGGAACAAAATTATTTCACAGACACGAAGAAGGAGCAATTTATATGGCAAAAGGATCTATATTATATGTATGTATGTATAGGCTCTGATATAACTGAACAAGAAGTGAAGTGCAACCAAGGACCAAACTTACCTCTCCCTCCACCCCAAAAAATTTAATTGGTGATACTAGAATGAGGATCTGTGAAGAGATTCCTCTATTCAACATTTCAAGCCCCTAGAACAGTGGTTCTCAAAGGATGGTCACCTGACCAGCTTTATCAGCATCACCTGATAACGTGTTAGATCTTCAAGTTATTGGGCCCTGCCCCAGACGTAGGGAATCAGCAACTCTGGTGAGACCCAGGAATTCCTGTTTTAATAGGCCCTCCAGGTGATTTTCCTGCATTTACAAGTTTGAGATCAACTGCCCTGGCAGAGGGCCAAGTTTCCTTAGGAGAATTGTTTCCCTACTTGGTGAGGAGGAGGACCACTCAGAAAAGATTTGGACTAACCAAGGTAAGCACAGCAGTATTTGCCATGGTAGTAATGCGGAATGCTTTTTCTCCATTGGTAGGCAGAGACTGGTATCTGAAATCAGTGGCAGGGTTATTTAGAATGATTTACATTTCAGCACAGAGTGGCCGGTTGTCCTGGTTTGATGGGGACTTCCCCTGTGTGAGCACTTCAAAATCTCACATCTTGGGAAATCTCTAAACCCTGGGTTTTAAAAACTTAGAAAATAACATGAAATTTTGGGGAAGCATGATCCAGGTTGTGAGCAAATCACGGGGCTAATTAAAATCAAGCAAGTATGGACAAAATCTAGCCTTCTTTATCCATTTTGGAAAAGAAAAATTTGATTGGGTGAAAGGCCTTATTATTAAAACATCTTTGTAGAATATCCCCTTCTGCTTAGTCTGTTGGTTAGATATTCATGTCATGCAGGTACAGTTTTATTTTGTCTTATTCAGTTTCTATACCTTTTATCTTTTAAGTACAATTTTTAAGAAAAAAATAGTTATAAATTTATGTATTTGATTACTTTTGCTTTATTTTGCTTGCTAAAACCTCCAGTAATATGTTGAATAAGAGTGATGACAGCAGACATCAGTCCCTTGTTCCTGACTTAGAAAGCATTCAATCTTTTATAATTAAGTATAATATGAGGTACAGTTGTTTGTAGATCATCATTATCAGTTTGAGTAAATTTTCTCTCCTAGTTTTCTTAGTTTCCTTCTTAAATCATGAATTGCACTGGATTTTGTCAAATGCTTTTTCTGCACAAATGGATATGATCACATGATATTTCCCCTTTAGCCTGTTAATATGGTGGATTACACTGTTTGATTTTCAAATATTTAACCAACTTTGCATAACTGGAATAAATCTCACTTGGACATGGTATATTATTCTTTTTATACATTTCAGGATTTAATTGGCTAATATTTAGTTGAGAATTTTTACAGCTAAATTCATGAGAAATATTGGTTTGTAATTTTCTTCTTTTTCTGCCTTTGTCTGGTTTTGTTATCAAGGTAATACTGGATTCATAAAATGAATTAGGAAATGCTCTCTCTACTTCTGTTTCTTATAAAAATCAGTGTTAATTCTTTACATCTTTGCTAAAAGTGAAAACATCTAAGCCTAAATATTTCTTTTGGGAGTTTTTAAATGAAAATTTTAGAACTTTTAATGGTTATAG
Organism: Rhinolophus sinicus; assembly: GCF_057876585.1. Lineage (NCBI taxonomy): Eukaryota > Metazoa > Chordata > Mammalia > Chiroptera > Rhinolophidae > Rhinolophus > Rhinolophus sinicus. Next base: position 39,333,754 of record NC_142516.1, on the reverse strand, counting down.
GGAAATTTAAATTATTTATTTCATCTTGACTGAATTTTGGTAGTTTGCAGTTTAGAAGCATTAGTCTATTTCTTACATGTTTTTGGATTTATAATGTAGATTTGTTTATAATAACTTGTCCCTTATCGTCTAATGGGATATATCATGATATACCTGGTTACAGTTTTGATATTTGTAATTTGCATCTTCTCTCTTTTTATCCTCATCAGTCTTGCCAGATCTTTTTTGATTAGATTATTTATTTCAAAGAACCACCATTTAGTTTCATTGATTTCTCCCATTGTTTTCATATTTTGAATTTAATGGATTTCTGTTTTGTCTTTACTTTTCCTTCCTACTGCTTGCTGTGAGTTTATTTTGGTCTTCCTTTTCTGGTATCTTAACACAGAAAATTAGTTTACAGCTTTGAGATATGTTCTCTTTTCTAATTTAGTGCTATAAACTTCCCATACAGCATTGCTTTAGCTGCATTTCACAATATTTGATCTGCTGTATTTTCATTTTCTTTTACTGTGTGCATTTTTTAAAACTTCCATGAGACTTCTTTTTGACCCATGGATTATTTGAAAATATGTTGTTTAGTTTCCATGTGTTTGAAGATTTTTCTGTTGTCTTTCTGCTATTGATTTCTATTCTGATTCCATTTTGGTCAGAGAACATACTCTGTAGGATTTTACTTCCTTTAAATCTGCTAATGTAAGTTTTATGACCCTGTATATCATCTGTGGGTGAATGTTCCATGGATAGTTGAAGGTGTATTCTGCTCTTGTCGAATAGAGTGTGTTCTATGAAGGTCAATTAGATCCTGTTGATTAATGATGTTGTTCATTTCTTTATCCTTGCTGATTTTCTGTCTAGCGGTTCTATGAGTTACTATGTTGAAGTCTCAAATAATAATTGTGGATGTTTAAAATTTCTCCTGTCAGATCTTTCAGTGTTTGCTTCATGTATTTTGAAATTCTGTTGTTTGATACACACATGGTTAGAATCACTATATTACTTACGGGAATTGACCCTGTTATCCTTATGTAATGATACTCTACTGTCCCAAATAATTTCCTTTGCTCTAAATTCCACTTTATCTGAAGAGAGGAGCCACTCCAACTTTTTAAAAAATTAATGTTCATATAATATATCTGTTTTATCCTTTTACTTTCCACTACCTAGCTTAATAATGTTTGAAGTAAGTCTCTTGCATACTCATATATACAGCATGTAATTGAATCATGCTTGTTATTTTTTTAAAAATCCACTCTTCCAATCTCTGTCATTTAGAGTGTTTACATTTAATGTAATTATGGCTATGTTAAAGATTATGTCTGTCATTTCATTTTTTGTTTTCTGTTTGTCACCTTTGCTTCTCATACCTCTGTTTCTTTTTTCTTGCCTTCCTATGAGTTACTTGAACATATTTTAATAATTCTATTTTAATTTATAATCCTTTGAGTGTATTTTTTGCATAGTTTTCTTGGTAATTGCTCTTGGCATTACAGTATACATATGTAACTTAGCATACTAGAATCAGTTTTTTATTACTAGGAGTAAAGCTTTAAAATTTTACTTCCACTTAGATTTCTTGAACTTCTCCACTTTTTATGATTGTCTTTATTATTTCCTCTATATACATTGAGAACCACATCAGATGGTATCATAATTTTTGCTTTAACCATCAAATAGGATTTAAGGAACTCATGAGGTAAATGATAGTCTATTATATTTACCCCTATTTTTTTTTTTTTTTTTTTTTTTTACAAATTCCATTGTTTCTCTTTCCCTTCTGAAGTTCCCAGCCTTGTTCTGTTATTATTTTCTTTCTGTTTGCAGAACTTTAATTGAATCATGCTTGTTATTTTTGGAGTACGTGCTGCCTGGGCTTGCCAGTGCCATGGGGTATGAGTTTCAGGAAACAATGAACCTGGATCACTTAGTACTACTTTTAGTGGGTGGAGGGCTGGGATATATTGGGCCTGTTGGCACAACAGTTACCAGCAGATTAGGCCTCCTAGTGATGGGTGTGGGGCAAGAGGATGGGTCCCCATTCAGGCTATGCTGCTGCTACCATAGATCAGGTCCTCTTCTACCTAAGGTGTGGGGCAAATATCCACTGCTGTCACTGCTTTGTATTAGGCTGCTTTTGCCTCAGGTGTGAGGTGGGACCCACTGAAGCTGCTGCTGCTGCTATTAATCATATAGGTAGACTCCATTTCAGAAATTCCTAGATCTAGATACACATAATCTGACTCTTGTGGGACCTCTGTATTTGTTTCTATTGCTGTCATACAAATTACCACAAATTTAGTGACTTAAAACAACATAAATCTTCCAAGCCTGACATGGATCTCAGTAGGCTACAGTAAAGGTGTTGGCAGGGCTGCATTCTTCTCTGGACTCTAGGAGTAAATCTGTTTCCTGGACTTTGCCAGCTTCTAAAGGCCACTTGCAGTCCTTGACTCAAGGTCCCCTTTCTCCATCTTCAAAGTCAACAATATTGCATTTCTCTGACTCTGCTTCTAGTATAACATCTCTTTGTATCTCTTACTACAGCTGGAAATGGTTCTCTGCTTTTAAGGATTCATGCGATTTGATTTGTTCCTTGAGATTATGTTCCAGGATAATCTCTCTATCTCAACAGCTGTAATTTTAGATACATCTGCAAAGTCTGATTTCTCATGTAACGAAACTTACTCATAGGTTCTGGGGATTAGGAAGAGGAAATATTTAGGGGCCATTATTCTGCCTATCACACCCTTAATAAGTGGTCTTAAGAAAACTACTGAGTTTTTCTAGCCTTATTTTCCTCATTTATAAAATGGAAAGAAAGATACCTAGTTTATATTACCATACAATGGTATATATGGAAGCAACTAGTACAGAAAATAAGATCTCTTCTTTTTCTTTGTGATTTACATTATTCTTAGAGTTCATTTACTTGAACAGTCACTCTTTTTTTTTTTTTTTTTAACAGAAATAAGGAATTTCAGGGTCCAGGGGTTATGAGATTTTTTGAATGATTTGAGTGGCAATTAGCTAATCACAGATATAAAACCTTTGATTTCCTCTCTGGTATTCTTTATCTTCTCATCCCATTCAATCTATAAGCTCATGTCTAGTGCTATCCAGTAGAGTCAGAGCATGTTTTACTGTTTAACCGAAGTTCAATTTAAATTCTCTCTAAATCTCTATGATGTGTCTAGAATTGAATATGTTGGTTCTCAGACTTGATTTCACATCGTGATCACCTGGGAAAATTAAAAAAAACTACTGATGCCAAAATCCTATTTATTATGGATATTTTGGGAGGGACCTAGGAATCAGAAGCTCTGGTTTGTAGTTTCTGGAGCCAAATCCTGGCCCACACTGAGTCAAATTATTGGAGAGATTATCTCTAAAAAGGTATTTGTCTATCATGACTAATGCTCTTTCTTTGCCAATATGTTTGATTTGTGCCTATCTGGGGAGGAAAACAAACAGCAGTTTGACTCTCTGATTGACATCTTTACACTGTGGAATTAGTGTTGGCTCAGAGAAGGTATCTTTAGGTGCCCATTCCTTTCTCCTGCTTCCAGCCACATGAATGTATATCTATGGGCATCTTCACACTCATTACATGCTTTGGCTTCTAATCTTCGCAAATCAAATCTCCTATTGATGAAATTAGACATTTCATGGGAGCCAGTGGGAACACAGGTGAGTTCCAGACCTATCATATGTTAGCTAAAGCAGATATTAGTGATGTTGTGTTTGGGGCATTCTCCCTAGCGGGTTGGAGAGAGAAGACAGAATTTTATCTTTTTAGTGTCATCTCAGTGGGGAAGTGGACTCTTCACCTCTGCTAACCACTATGTGCAGAATTAATGGTAGAACATTATCTCTGGAAGGGATCAAAATAGTTCACATGAATCAAATTCCTTACTAAAAGACGAGGAAACTATGGTTGAGGTGGTTAATTTTATGTGTCAACTTGGCTGGGCCACCATTCCCAGATATTTGGTCCAATATTAATCTGGATGTTCCTGTGAGGATGTTTTTGGATGACATTAACTTTTAAATTGGTGAACTTTGAGTAAAGCAGATTATTCTCCATAATGTGTGTGGGCCTCATCCAATTGTTTGAAGACATTAATAGAATGAAGGCTGACCTCCACACCCCCACCCCCACCCCCAACATAAAGGAATTCTGCCAGCAGATTGCCTTTGGACTTGAACTGCAGTTCTTCCCAGGGGCTCCAGCCTGTCTATCTTGCAAATTTTTGATTTACCAAAACCTTCACAATTGTGCGAACCAAAATCTCCCCGTCTTTCTTTCTCTCTTTTCCTGTGCACGTACACACACCCATACACACATATCCTGTTCCTTTCCTCTAGAGAACCCAGACTGATTCAGTGGGTTCATATAGATTTAAAAAATGAACTCAATTTTACCCAGGTACAAGTAGTACAGTGAGAACTGGAATTTAGGTCTCATGACTCATTTAACCACGGACTTTCGTGAACACTAATCTAGAAGTGGGGTCAGCAAACTATGGTCTATTGATCAAATTCTGCCTGACTGTAGGTATTACAAATAAAGCTTTACTTGAATATAGCCACATCCATTTATTAATGTAAGTATGTTTATTTCTGTGTTACAGCAGCCGTGTTGGGTAGCGGCAACAGGAATGGACGACCCACAAAACTCAAAATATTTACTATCTGACCCTTTACAGAAAAGTTTACTGACCCTTACTCTAGGATGCCATCTGAAATCTGATCACACTGAGCAGAATAATTCATGAACATTGGGTCATATTATTAACCTCATGTCTTCCTTATGTCAGAGATCTGTCCGGTGCTGACCCTTACAGGTGGCCAACTTGGGGAAACTTGGCTGAGAATTCAGAAATATTTCTTGCTGCATCCAATTCACACAGCATCATGACTTTGGTTCCCAAACCTGCTTATTCTAACCATCATCACTCCTCACTGGCTCTGGCTTCACATATTTGATAATTAATCTCTTTATGATTCTATCCTGTATGACCTGTTCCGTAGAGTAAGATAATATCTTTTTCCACATAATTTGTCCTTGATATTGTCTATCCTGGGATTTTCATCTCTGCCCTATTTTGACCAATCACACCCTATCTTCTGATACTACTAATAACGCATTTTATAGGCTTAATTTGGCTCAATGTACTGAGTATCCCTTTAGAAGTTATAGATAACCTATCACTAGGTTTTAGCACAGGAGTAGAACTCAGATTAGTGTCACTATTTGAACCAATGTACTTGGCCAGAAACGTTTTGTTTCAACATTTATTTTATTACATAAGTAACTTTTATCTTTGCATTTATGGCAAAAATATTTTTTATTGCCTAAATTACCTGGAAAATTATTTAGAGCCTCCATTTCACTGGGCATTGGAATATGGAGACTTATTGTGTTGTGACTATTACTTCTAAAATGTTGAGTTAGGCTTCAAGCTTTGACCAAGAGTGGACAGAAAAAAATTGAAAAGCGTGGAAAAGACTTCCGGTGGAATGCAAACCTAATAAAGATTTGATTTTTCAATCAATAATTTAGATCATTGGAAAATAACTCCTTGGTAAAACTCTGTTCTTTGTTAATCATTTTTTAAATTACAAAAGTTAATAATCAAAATCGAAATACGTAGTTCTTCATTTCTTTAAACAAACCTATAGCTAAATGAGAAGAGAATTCATCTTATAAATAGAGCTCTGGACTTATGAGTCTCAGTCCTGTCTTCTTCAACCATGCCTGCTACGTTTCTGTCTAACTTCTTGAACATTAGGTAATGGATTCAGCTTTCATCCCCTTCCTCAGTACATAGCTTGGTGACTAAGAGTAAGAGATCCAAAGATTGACTGATTGCCTGGATTCAAATCATGACTCTAAAATGTGCTTGATGAGTTCTCTTGGGCAAGTTATCTCTTTTTGCCTCAGTTTTCTCATCTATAAAATAGAGATTTATTTCTGCGTTGCCCCTCTCAAGGAGTTGCTGTGAAGGTTAAATGCGAAGATACATACAATGCAACAATTTCAAGTTCTTGGAACATAATAAAATGTAAGCCATTATCAAGGGCCCCTTATTTTATGGATAATATACATTAGTTTCTATAGGTGTAAAGTTTATGTAAACATAAGAGATAGGACAATTAAGTTCACAAACTAATCCTAGAAAAAGTGCCGCATACCTCATTGCTGAATATCAATATGGTCACCTTCGAAGTACTCTCCTTGGGAAGCTATGCACCGATGCCAGCGCCTAGTCCACCCTTCAAAGTAGTTTTGGAACTCTTTTTCTGGAATGGCCATCAGAGCTTTTGTTTTATTACCCTTTATGTCCTGAATGTCATCAAAATGTATTCCTTTCAATATTTCCTTTATCTTGGGGTAAAGAAAGAAGTCATTGGGGGCCAGATCATGTGAGTAAGGAGGGTGTTCCAATACAGTTATTTGTTTACTATCTAAAAACTCCCTCACAGTGTCATGTGAGCTGGTGCATTGTTGTGATGAAAGAGCCATGAAATGTTGGCAAAACGTTCAGGTCATCTAACTTTTCACACAGCCTTTTCAGCACTTCCAAATACTAAACTTGGTTAACTATTTGTGCAGTTGGTACAAATTTATAGTGAATAATCCCTCTGATATCAAAAAAGGTTAGCAACATTATTGCAACAAGTTTGCAAACTTGTATACATTTTGTATCTATTTGTGTATATTCATTCTTATAATATATATTAATCAAAGTGATTGGTCAACATTCACATCCAAATATGTCCCCTGCAAAATGTTGGTTTCCTGTGTATAGATGTCGTGCTGTAGTTATCTATTGCTGTGTAACAAAGAACTCCAAACTTTTTGGTGTGTAAACAAAATTAATTTTAATACATGCACAGAATCCATGGGTCAGCAATTCAAACAGTGCACAGTGGAGATGGCTTGTCTCTCCTCCATGATTAATATTTGAAGTCCCAATTCAATGGGGATTCAAATGGCTAAGGCTGGAATCATCTAGATAATTTCTATTCCTATGTCTGATACCTGAAATGGGATGAATTGAAGGTTGAGCACAATTACTGAGTTTCCCCGAAAATAAGACCTAGTGAGACAATCAGCTCTAATGCATCATTTGGAGCAAAAATTAATATAAGACTTGGTCTTATTTTATTATAATATAAAACAGGGTCTATAATATAATATAATATGATTAATATAATATGATTAATATAATGTAATTAATATAATATGATTAATATAATGTAATTAATACAATGTAATATAGACCAGGTCTTATATTAATTTTTGCTCCAAAAGGCACATTAGAGCTGATGGTTCAGCAAGGTCTTATTTTCGGGGAAACATCGTAGGACTGTTGAGTGTAGGACACATGGTTGCCCAAGTGACTTGGACTTCTCATAGCATGGTGGTTAGGTCTCAGAATTGAGTGGCCAGGGCTCAAGCATTCCAAGAAAACCAAGCAAAAGCTGCACAATCATTTATGACCTAGTCTTAGATATCACATAGTATCACTTCCATTGTATCCTGCTGCAGGAGTTGGAGAACTTTTCCTATAAAGGCTCAGTTGGTAATATTTTATGCTTTGTGAGACATACAATTTCTGTTAAAACTACTCAGCTCTGCTGCTTTGGTGTGAAAACAGCTGTAGACAAGATCTATACTGATGAACATGGCTGTGTTCCAATAAAGTTTTATTTACAAAAGGAGGTAGTAGTCTAGATTTGGCCATCCAGCCATATTTTGCTGACCTGTGTTCTATTGCTTGAAGCAGTGTAAAGCCTGCCCATAATTGAGGAGAAAAGCTCACATCTGGATGGGAATAATGGCAAAAAAATTGAGACTATGTATTAAAACCACTACATATGGAATATTTATATGGGAGTCTGTCTTTTTTTCTTTCATGTATGGTGCATATAAAGTATTGGGACATCTCACTGTCTTCTCTGTAAGCCTGCATCAAGGTCAAAGTTGGAATATGAACTTCATGACCTTGATTCCTGAAATAATTAGTAACTATTTAATTACGATTTTCTTAAATTCCTTATTCCAATAAGTATAACACAAAAGATAGCTTTCAGATAACCAATTGCTTTATGTAATTTGGTGCAAGGCAAAGTTTTATTAAGTCTCCATTGGCTGTTTGAATTGTTTGGTTGTGGTTAGAAACCATGATTTTTGTTTTGCCTTTTTCCTAAAGAGATCTACAACTTTTCAGATCTGTCATTTCATTCTACTGAGAGAATGATGTAGGTTTTTATAGTTGGAAAAAGTGAGGCAGGCTGAGTTCACTCAGATCACACTATTGTTTCCAGGAATAACTGAAATTAGAACACGAACTTTCAGATTTTCCTGTTTTGTGCTCTTTTTGGTAGGTGCTGCTGTCTCATGGGCCTGGCAATAATCATTTTTGACCTTTACATCTCCAGACTTTTGTGAAGTGGTTTTGGGCTTTGTTAGCTTTCTTGTGAGCTTGTACTAAATTGTGTCCATAAAGTAGGCTGAATTCCTTAGAGAAGGATGATAGCTCTTTTACTGCATTATTACTAAAAAATGTTATGTTGGCTACTTTTTTTGTCTTTTTGTACAGCTGTACCCTGAACTTAAAGAATATATTATTCAAAATGAAAGATGTGCATCTGGTGGCAAACACTAATTTAAGGGGTGAAAATTCCTGATGATTGCTTCTGTCAACTTTTAATACACACTGAGCTTCATTAGTAATATATGCCTCTCAGATCTTTCCCTTGGAACAGATCGCATAATCAGCCTTTGTGTCCATTCTTTGGAGACAGGACAAATTAGAATAATTGGCTGATACAGGAAAAGCACAAAGAACTTTCTTATATTTTTGTGGTCTATCCTCTAATAGGGGTTGGGAATGAGATTGAGGTACAAACATGAAACTCAGAAGGGCAATGGAGAAATATTGTTTGTTTAAAAATATCCTTTCAGTGCTGGCCCCAAAAAAGGAAACGGAAGAAAAATGAAGCTGAGAAAAACATAAAATAAATAATATGACTTTTGTGTTAATGATGTGAGTGTGGAATTAGTAAGAATGAGGAACAATTCTTTCCCACCAAGGACTCAGGAGCAAATGAAACCATAAATACTCCCCATTGTTGGGAAACCTTTTGGAGCAGTAATCATAGAAGGTTAAAGGCAATGAAACAAGACAGAGGTGTCCAGAGCAAAGGGATGGAAGGAGAACAAAAGGAGAGTGGATATTTTTAGAGCTGTCATTTTGAAATTTACCGCCTTCTGCTTCACTGCTGCTTTGCCACTGTATGGTCTGTTTGAAATCCTCAAAGTGGAAGTAGCTGTATTTTAAAATAATAGGATTAGAGGAAGCGACTTTTATCAAGGTCTCCTTATTTCAAGTGCATGGAGGAGAGTGTGGCAAAAGAGTGGGGCATAAAAAATTATTCACTAAGTAAATTTTCACCACACTTCAATGAACGGCAGAAACTGACCATTAGGTTATGGCCCTTGAAGGAAAGCAAAAATAGTGAAAGTAAAGTGATAAAGAATGTGAAGCATATTTAGAAAGCAGCCTGTGTCATATTGGTCACCTGCTGATGACACAGCATTGACTGGAATTCATGGGTCCTGATTGTTTACAATGAAGACATTTCCCTGGGTGATAAGATCCAAGAGGGTCAGAACTGAGTATATCTGCCTCAGCCTTGTACTCTTAGAGCCCAGCAAGTTATTGACATAGAGTAGACTTAAAAATGAATATTTGTTGATTGTTCAAAAGAGTGGATGTGTATGATTTATATTCTGTTTTCTGGTCTATGCCCTACAGTGGATTTTCAGTGTTAGATTGTGAAAGTATTTATGAAGTAGGTTGCCTTGTTGCCCATCCTATAGATGAAGATTCTACATCATAGAACTTTATATTGACATCTCAAATGCCTCATAGGAATTACTTAGCAAAAATAAAATAGATTCTGTGTAATTTATAAGCTCGCCAGTACACTGGTAGTTTGGCCAGTCCTCTGCTGGTTCCAACGACGTCCCCATGATCATGTAGGCATAATCAGAATGACTTAGGATCTTGGAGCCAAAATATTCACCAGTATTTATTGCTTTGATTTAAAATGGACTGTTGAAAAAAACTAACTTCAGATATAATATATTTCATGATTTAGCACAAAATCTGAGAAATCTAGAGGCTATCTAAAGCCTGCGATGGTAAATTTCCCTCTGCTATTGAAGTAATTGTCTTTAAACGAAGATTCTACTTCAGTCATGCTATGTTTTGCATGATATTCAGGTTAATTTCCTGTTCTCTCTAAGAAAGCAATGGGGTGGTTGGTATGAGAGAGAGTGTGGCTCCCAAAAGTGAAAACTCTTTAGTTATAATTTCTGGCTACCTAAGGATGGGACAGGCTCAAGACATTATAATCAGTATGTTATGTGTACCAAGTAATATTGTGGTTTATTTATGAACTTTTATACGTTTATTTTCTCTGCAAGTTTGTATGTTTTTTGAGATTTGATAGATAAGTGTTTGTAGCTTTGCATTACTTAGGAGTTACATGCTGTGGTTTTGTAGTCCATTATCTTAGGATAGAGATAACACATCACAGTTCTTGTCACTAGAAAGAGCTGGTATATGGAAAGTCTTTGCTTGTGTACTAATGTATGATGCAACATCTGCTGAAGACAAGGAGAGGAATAGTTAAAAAACTGCAATGTATAACAGAAGATTGTATGATTTCCTCTTAATGTCTTTATTATGTAAAATTAACAAAGGATCATTGTAGAAAATATGAAAAATTCCTTTGCAAAATAGACATCAACAAAGTTTGGGTCAAATTTCAGAATGTAAAATTGTCAATGAATATTAGTGCTTTTACATTTTCTAGGACTTCAAATAGACTCTGCTTCATAAAGTCTGTTCATAATATTTTATTTTAATGATTTTTTTTATCATGTGGAAACACACACACACACAACACACACATACCCCAGTGCAATTATGTAAAAAAAATAGGAAGACATGCATATTTTTGGTATTTCAATTGGGCAAATGGAATAAAGGAAGAAGGAAAAGTCAGCAAGCAGAAAGAGCATCAAGTAGTAGCTCCTTAATTGCTTACATCAATTCTGATGATAATTACCTCTTTGTGGATAAAGTAATTAAAGAGGAATATAATTCAAGAAAAATGTGTGAACTTTAAGCCTTCTTGAAGCCAAGTATTTCTTTCCACAAAAGGCAACCATTCATTGCTATGTTTCCTTATTACCTGGCAAGGCAAGAGCATTGTGTAACATTGAATCTGCCACAGTCTTCCCACACTGATTGTCATACATGACCTTACAATCTCTGCTGCTGTGTTACTATAATCTTAAACCAGTATATTTTTAGCATATACTATACCTCGGTTAATTTTTAGAGCTACAACCACTCAGGTGTCCCTGATATAACAATTGTTTGGCTATTCTTCAGGGTAATCACAATATGATAATAACCTACAGGTATCATTAAAGAGCCGGAAAGTGTTGACTCTTCCTTTGGTTCCAGAATGAAGTGGGAGTTGGAGAAGAGGCCCACAGCCAAGAGAGTGAGAAAGGAATCTGAGGTCATTAATGAAAAAACAGGTTTAAGTTAAGGTGAAGGCCATGACGAAATGACCAACAGTTACAGTATTAAAAAGATAATCAAGAAGCATACAATGATGTGCTTTGTATTGTAATCTGATGAAACTAATGACTTTTCTATTGGAAATAACCATGAAGTTAGGGAAAACAATTCATTTGGAGTTGTAGGACCATTTTAGGGAAAGGATATATTGATTATGATAATCCTTGACTATACTCATAAATACCTTGAAGATTCCCTTCCAAACTCTGTTATAGAAAGCACAGCTCAATGACAGTTTGGAATACATAATGACCACCAGAATTTATTATTAATTTAGCCATTCAACAAACATTCATTGACTACCTTCTCTTGCCAGGCACTATCCTAGGCACTGGAGATCCATCGATGAAAAACAAAATTAACAAAACAAAAAAGACAAATATCCTGGCCTTCATGGAGAGTATATTCTACTGATTTTGACAATAGATTATTGTTGAAAGGGGCCTCATATAAATTATAACCATGCAAACCCAGCAAGATAATGTTTTTATTTTATGTGTTTCTCATTCCTACTCTCTTTCACACCTATCATTTCTCCCTTGGGGGAAAGAGAACTACAGAAAACAAAAAAATGTCAAATCTTAGCTATTCATTTTCAAAATATTGTTTTCAAAATTCCAATGTAGGCAATAGTTTAACTGTTAATATTTATGAGTCTCACAAAGCTAGATTTTTGCAAATGGTAGCCAAAATTTATTTCATAAACAATAGCTTTGGAAAGAATATGTGATGATGGAAGAGTTGATTTTCTTTTCCTAAATTTGACTTCACTGTGTTGGGAGAAGAGGCAGAGAAGAATTCAAAGTAATGAAACATGGGTGAGTCTTTTGATAGGAAACTAGCACTGTGAAATAGTCTAGATAATCCTAGGGTTATTTGAGAGTAGAAAGGACCAATGCCTCATTTCCAGTCTGGTACCCTGGGAGGAAATGGCACACTTTCTTTGAGGTCTTGAGGTATCATTTATATATAATAAAATACATATTTTTAGCAAAGAGTTCAGTGTAAACAATGTATACGTTTGTATAGCCACTGCCCCTGTAAAGATAGAAAACAATTGTAAAGCCCTGGAAAGTCTCCCTCTAGCCTTTTGCAAAAATCTCCCCACCTTCCACCCCAGGCAACCACTGATCTGTTTTCCATCATTATAGATTAATTTTGCCTGTTATATAATTTCATGTAAATTGAATATAATAGGTGCCCTTTTGTATCTGGCTTCATTGCTTCAGCATATGGCTTCTAAGATTGGTTCATATACCACTTGGATGTTTTTAACCAGCGCTTCAGTCTACCCAGGCTGAAGGCTTCTATAGGTACATCTGAGCCTCTGGTGTTGCCAGTGTCTGTGCTTGGTTCAATGTTTTAAATTTTTCTAAGATGCACAAGGATGAAGCAAGGAAGACTGTTGTCAGTATAATGGAGCTGAAGTGGTTTTTATTGTATAATTTTCTCAGCATAAATTGACCTGTTTGTTATCATTGTGTTGATAGTCCAGGAAGATATTCTTCCCACAAAAACCTTAATAGTATTAAACTTGCAAAGGCAGCTGTCCTAGCATTCTTCTAGTTTTCATTTTTTGGAAACATTTCTGGAAAATTCAAAGGGTCATAACCTGTAAGAAGCTGTTATTCACCTGAGGGTTAATTCTTCTGGTAAGGTTGTCATCTGATCTTTGCATATCCTCTGATAGAACACAGAGACTGGCAAAACAATTCTCTTTTATTGGACAAAAATCTATAGATTATTTAAGATGAATGCATATATGCAGTAAAATTAAAAAAAAATCCTTTTGAGTTCAGCTTACTGTTTTCATTCATGTTTCTGTGGCATATGCTAATGGTTTTGTGTAACCTCATGTTAGTTTTGGGTTCACTGTTTATATAAATGTTGAAAAGCTCCATACATACCCTTTTTTCCCTCTCACCCTCCCTTCTTCCCTAACTTCTTTCAATTCACCATACTCTACATTTGTTGAGGTGACAATTAGTTATACGAAGATTGAACACAGTATGAAAAGTCTGTGGAAGTTTTGCTATCTAGAATGCATTTGACCCACTTCTATATTGAGGAAACGGTGTGCATTTATCCACAGTAACCACTTCTCAGAGTCCTTGAATAAAGACCATAGAAACTGGGCCATAATATCGTGACAGGCATGTAGAATTCATAGCAATTTCCCTTAAAGAGCTTAATGGCTGAGGATGCACATGAATGTATTTAATTGTTCCTATATTGGCAGCTACACCCACATACACAGTCTACTTTGTTTTATATCATGATCATTGCCTACTGTTTACCACTGTATACCTTGCTAATGGTGTTGTTTCTATGGCTTGTTAATTTCATGGCCAAATAATATTGTAATTTATCGCACACTTTAGCGTGGAGGACTGAGACTCTATAAATTCTTGTGTGTTCCCCCCGTCCCCCTCACACACACCCTTTAGAATGTATTAAACTGAGATCAGGCAAAGTAATAAATTTATTTCAAATGCACTTGATAGCAAAACATCAATTAGGACTGACAGGGAATATTTTTTCATCCAGCAGTAGTAACTATTTCTAAAGACTAAAGCATTGAATATGCAGTTACTGAATATAGGACTCAGTTCACAGGGATCACTTCTTAGAAAAACAAAGGTAACTTGGAATGGATATGTGTGGCTTATTCAAATATTGACTAATCAGTTACACCTTGGTTAATTTAATTTTTCACAATCATTTAGTATTTTATTAACTCTCTTCTCCTTCCTCCCATTACTCTCACAAGAATGGATTATTAGCATCTTAAAACATAAGTCATGTTTCATTTCTCTAAATCTAACCATAAAAGCAGATTTTACTTATCTAATGTAATTTATCTTCTGAGTAACTGTGGTTTTAATTCTCTCCAAAATTAAAACAAGCAAAAAGCAGCACTTTCAAGAGTGACTGCATTTTAGAGCTTTAGAAAGAAGACTTTAGAATTAAAAACAAATATATCATTTTATTGCTAAAGCAACTGAGACCTGAAGTAGGAAGGTGACTGTCCAGGTCAGGGAAAGTGGTTGAAGATGAGATTTCAAACTGAGAGAGAGTGTCTGTGGGGACTTAATCTGAGCAGTTCAGAAACTGAAACATAGGCTGGGAAGACTAGCATCTGGCCTCAGATGTGGGATTCAGAGAGACAGTGGGCCCACTGGGGCCCCAAGCCTCTGCAGTGGGCAGAGAAGGCCACCCCATCTTCGGAAAGTGATGACCTCAGGGGCATCAGCAATGAATTCCAGTCAGCCTGAGAAAGTGGGCCAATCTGGCCAATCCTGCATTTAGGTTTACCTCAGATACTTTTTGAGAAAGAATTTGGACAAGGCGATGTCCAGTGCAGATTCTTTAAATCAATGCCCTGTATTTACTGGAGGACTAGTGATTCTAATATTTTTATTTTACTCTGTAATTCCAAGTCTTATGATTATTTAAAAATAACTTGGATCACAAAGAATATGAATGTATGTTAGAGATTGAAGATAGAAGGAGTGAAACAGTGTAGAATAGGATAAATAACAATACCTATTAGAAATGGAGAGAAATTCTGTAGGAAATTAGTGACTGGCACCATCCCCTACTCTCTGTATGTTTAGAAGTTGGTTTCTAATTTTATTTTAATGGCAGATCTCAGTGCG
Organism: Rhinolophus sinicus; assembly: GCF_057876585.1. NCBI lineage: Eukaryota > Metazoa > Chordata > Mammalia > Chiroptera > Rhinolophidae > Rhinolophus > Rhinolophus sinicus. The sequence continues at coordinate 39,318,423 of NC_142516.1, read as the reverse complement.
ATTAATTATATTTTACCTCAACATAGTTATCTCATGGACATATTGTGAAACTTGTGTGAGAGTATGCAAGTGGTAGAGTTTGTCTTGCAAGCACCTATAAACTTTTTCTGAAATAATCTGGGGCAGAAGAAAAGGGAAAGAAAGGAGACAAAGGAGAAAGACAGCTGGTAATGCTAGACTGTCTCGCTTGTATTTGTGGAGTCTCTTTAAAACTAAATACAGAAATTCAGAAGTTTACATTTACTGATTGTTTTTTATCATGATTAGTTTTTGGTTTTACTTTGTCTTTTTTTTTCTTTTCTCTTCCAGCAGTTATCCCTGCCAGCAGTATATCATCTTCAGTTTTAATAAACATGCCTGTCTTGTTGCCATTTGAATTATTAATACAAATGTTGATTGAATGATGACCCTGAGTAATCAAGGAAACATTAAATACACTAATGGTTACATTTCTTAATTTAGGAAAAATTTACTAAAAGTGTTGCTTAAAATATACTTTCTTAAATTTGTAGTTAAAAAATATATATATATATATATCTCCCCTAATGTAAAATGCCTCATTGCCTAATAATACCAGATAAATAAAGAATTCCTACTATATGTCGGTGAATGCATGCTAGTCTACATATTTTTCTGCAGGTCTGATTGTACTGAAGGTAATGGTGCAGTTTGTTGACCATATTCTGTCTCTAGTAGAGCTGTAGTTTCTATTGCATTGAGTTGGTCCACTGGACAATATCAGAGGTGAATATCTAAACCTCTACTTCCTTTTATAAAAAAAAATGTATGATCCAGGCTGGTCAGATTATTTTCACTTCTGATAGGACTCTTTAGGTACAATCTCAAAGTCTTTGATAAACTATTTTAAAATAAGTTTAACATATATGTGTTCTAAATACAATAATAACTATTAGAGATAATGGTTTTAAATTGCACTACCTCTCTTTTGTTCTTGAAGTCCAAACAAATGCATAAATAAAGATTTGTTTTTGTTTTCTGGTTCGTTTGCTAGATATTAATGACCACAATACGACATGTTAAATTTTGTTTTATATCTTAAAATATAATCAGAATTAGCAATGACTATTATGCTATACATGCAGGCTGTGATACAAAATAGTTCATAACTTTAAAGAACATGTAACCTAGAGGAGAACACAGATACATATGAAGCAGTAATGGCAACTGCATTTGTTTACTAAGTGGAATATTAGTGAGATGGATAAACTGCTATGCAAGCCTTGCACAGCCAAATCATCTTCAAAAATAAATGTGCAGTTTTTAAAGATTGTCTTTTAAGAGATAACGACCAACATTTTCCCACCTATATGTAGACAGTAACAGTGTAAAAGAGGTATGGATTTTACTTTAGGCAATTTAGCATTTTGACATTCTGAGCACTCTCATAATGAAATTAAATCCGGAAGAGGTTTCTCTTCATGATCTCTTGAAATGGTCCTTGTTCATCCACAATATTTTCCATAATCACAAAGGTGATGCCATGGGCAGGAAACTCCAATATTATTAAAGTTTCATAAAGCAAAGAAAGTTTTAAGATTACAATGTTCCCAAACTGATAATGCTCTTGAGAAATAATTTCAAGCAAAGCATAAATGATTTTCTGCTTGCCAAAGGGCAAAAATGTTTAGGATGAGTTAATGAATGGTTGAATTTTAGAGTGTAGAATGTCCTTTAAAAAATTACCAAATCTATTGTCAAGTGAGGTGGACACTACTAGCCATGTGGGGTTATTCATGTTTAAATAAATTTAAAATAAAATTAAAAATTCAGGGTTTTAGTTTTGCTAGCCTCAAGTGGCTATTGGATACTGCACTGGACAGTACAGATATAAAACATGTCCATTATCACAGAAAATTCTCTTGTGCAATACTAAAGACATGCATAGATAATCACAGAAAAGGCAACCGAGGCCCAAGGACATAATGTCACTTCCCCAAATTCATGAAACTATATTTTAAAAGAAACACAGAAATATACAAAAGAAATAGTAATGGAAGCATTAAAGAAACCCAGTAGCTTCTAGAACTGCCTAAGTAGGATTTAACCGTACACACTTACCTGTTAAGCGTGCTGAAGTTCCTGATGATTGGCAATACCTACCTGCCTGAATTTGGACATTTAAAATTTTATGCAATGAATTTAATAACACAAACATTTCAACAAAAAGCTGCTAACCCCATATTTTTAGCCAGTGCTGTGCTTTTAATTATGTTTATCATGTTTGTATACAGAGCACCATTCTGAAAAGGAATGGTTTATCTGACCCCAGAGAAATCAAGAAATCTTGTGGGGGTGGTGGCTATATTTGAAAAGGTTGATTTTTAAATGCATCATGAATCCTGGCTTGGTTTTAAAAGGGATTCCTGCCATCACACAATCAAAATGTGAAATCTTTTCTCACCTTGCAAAAGTCAAAGACAGTCTCTGCATTTTCATTATTTTGTTGAAATCCAAATATTATTTTTCCATTCTCTAACTTGTTTTCATCACAGTGTGATCAACTACTGCCAAGGAAGGAAAGGTTAGATTTATCAATCAAAATTTGCCATAGGCCCTCTAAATAATTGAACCCTCAGGAAAAACAATCCTCATGTATTATTTTTCTGTTGTTTCCATATCTTCATAAAAAGTAATTTCAATATATTTGGTCCTGTAGCAGAGATTCTGTGAAGTGCTTCTCTTCCTCATAGGTCAGAAAGACTGTGAGTGGGTGGATAAAATGGGTAAGGAGACAGTGAAGGAGAATGGAAAGACTTAATGCTGAGATAAAGACAACGTTCTAAATCCTCCTTGAGTATAGGTGTGAGTACACAGATACCATGATTAAGAAAGAAAAAATAATAATAATCAAAGAAATGAATACAAGTTATGTGAACAACTTTCCTTCCAGAAATAAAAACTGCCCTCATTAATTCTCCTTCTCCTCCTCCTGTCCCAGAAAAGGATTAGGAAGGTCTGGATGGAGATATCATTAGCAGAAATGGAAAGGGCAGCTTGAGGAGACTAGCCTGGAGCAGAGAAACCAAGAAACTAAGCCAGTAGATGGAAGGCAGACTTTTCCCCCAAATCCCCATGTATACGTCAGGTTTCTGGGAACCCCAAGTACATGTCAGAGAGGGCTCACTTAACTCCTTCAGGTCCCAATGGGAGTGGGGAAAGGCTGGGCCCAAAGGAAAACAGGGTCACTGAAGGTACAATATTCAGGATGCGATTTAACTCCTGAAAGGGTCACCCAGTAGCTTCAATCTGCTGAAGAATCCTTCCTGTCCTGCTGGTTCCCAGTGAGTGACTTACAGTTTCAAGGCCTCCTCTGCTAGCTGGGGAACTGTCTGTAAACACTTTGCCTCTATTCTGTACTGTAGTAACCCAGACAGGAAGCTTGACCCCATTTTCAGTTCTAAACAGAAATTCCAAGTACCTAAAAAGACTTAGGAACACGGTGGCATTTATTTAAGATTTAGAGGTTCGATCTTTATTTAAGATTGACCCTCTTTATCCTCTTCTACCATCCCCCCTCTTTGCTTACTCTCTGGTAACCACTAACTGTTGTCTGTGTTAGACCTGTACTTTGGTCTGTAGTAGCACCAGCCTGCACAAACATCTCCCTTTATATGTTTTCCCTCTCTTCCCTCCCTTCTCTGTTTCTCATTCTCTCTTCCGGGGTACCCACAGGACTCCCAAGTTCTTCTTCATTACATGGTCCTCATACCAAGATCCTCCCAGGAATTATGAGGATGTTCACCTCCATTAAGCATTTCTTACTTTTTCCCGGCCACATAAGTCATCCTTAAGAGGAATTACGGTGCCAACTCTTAAATATACTTTGTTTTCTCCCTCCCTTTATGCACTGAATTTTCTTCCTTGGGCGCTGCTCCTGGCTTTCATGTTCACTGTGCTTTCAGCTGGCCTCCACCCTTGCCTGCTGCTGGCCTCCTGCAGTTCTCAGGTCTGTCCACTGGTTAGGTTCAGGTCATAGGTCATCTACCTTAAGGTCATAGGTCATCTTCTGGGAGCTTTATTACTTTACCTTTCACATTTAGATCTATAATTTTATGGACAAAAAAGGGGGTTCTCTGGAAAGTAACCTCATATGGTGCTCTGATCATAAATTCCTAACTGGACAGGTCATGGTGGGTAGTCACTCCCCAGGCATATAACTTCTTTGGTGAAAGGTTTTAAGCCAGCCCTGTTCACTGTTCTTGTGCATATAGGTTAACACACCTTTAAAATGCCAGAATGCCCCTGAAAAGGGAGTATAAACCATCAAAAGAGCACATAATCTTTTTTTTTAATTTATTGGGGTGACAATGGTCATTAAAATTACATAGGTTTCAAGTGTACAATTCTATAATACATCATCTGTATATCACATTGTGTGCTCACCACCCAGACTCAGTTCTTCTTCCATCACCATATATTTGACCCTCTTTACCCTCTTCTACCATCCCCCCTCTTTCCTTATTCTCTGGTAACCACTAAACTGTTGTCTGTGTCTATGAGTTTTTTTCTTTTGTTTTTTTGTCTTGGCCTTTGTTGCTTTCAGCTTTATATCCCACATATGAGTGAAATCATATGCTTCTCAACTTTTTATGTGTGACTTATTTCAGTTAGCATAATAATCTCAAGATCCATCCATGTTGTTGCAAATGGCAGTATTTCATCTTTTCTTATGGCAGAGTAGTATTCCATTGTGTATATATACCACATCTTCTTTATTTAGTCATCTATCAAAAGACACTTTGGTTGTTTGCGTGTCTTGGCCACCATCAACAAGACAAATAATAACAACTGTGGAGAAAAAGGAACCCTCAGACACTGTTGGTGGGAATATAAATTGATGCAGACGCTATGGAAGGCAGTATGGAAGTTCTTCAAAAAATAAAGAATAGAATTACCATATGACCCAGCAATCCCTCTCCTGGGTGTCTACCCCAAAAATCTGAAAACATTTATCTATAAAGACATATGTGCTGCAATGTTCTGAGAGCACAGTATCTTATTAACTATCCTATAATCTAATCTCTGCTTGTTTTCTCCTACCTCCATGTTTGTTTCCTCCATAATTTCAAATGCATAAAAGAAGCTGCAAAGCAGTTATCCTCTGGAGCATTTGAGATCTTGCTCTCTGGCATATGTCATCAGTTTGACTCAGATAAACCCATATGGTTCTAGAAAGGTTTCTTTTTAAAGAAGTTTTTTTAATTACAAATCCAAATTCATTAATAAATTTAAAATTGTTCTTTATATATCTTATGTCTTTTGTATATATTATTTTCATTTGATTTGACAATTTAAATGTCAAATTTATTAATTTAAAATTCAGTATAATATACTTTTGATATTTTTAATTTCTGTGGGAACTATAATAATGTCCCCATTTACCCTTAATTTGTCTTACTAGAGATTTAACAATTCTATTTACCTTTAAAAATCATTATTAACTTTTTAAATATTCTCTCTTACATGTTTATCCTCTATTTTATTAAGTTTTTCTCTATATTTTCTATTTCTTCGGCTAATATTATGTATTTTCTGATAGGCTCTTATTTTTGTGGTGGTAGAAAGAGGGTATAGTAGAGAAATAGCAGTAATATCGACATGTTACATAGTGAATAACAATCAATTGAATAACAATCAAGTACTCAAAAATTGTGTCTTTTTCCTATTTATATCACCATTTCCCAACTGTGTAACACTGTGTTTCCCCCAAAATAAAACTGGGTCTTATATTAATTTTTGCTCCAAAAGACGCATTTGGGCTTATGTTCAGAGGATGTCTTCCTGAAAAATCATGCAAGGGCTTGTTTTTCGGTTAGGTCTTACTTTTGGGGAAACACAGTAAGAGCAAAGTCATGGGATGGGGCATGGAATAAGGGCCGGTCATAGCAACTATAAAGATTGGAAGAATACAATTGTGAATAAAGAGGATTTTCTATGAATACATTTGAAATATTTGCCCCTAAAGAACTTCTAGAATAACTCAAAAGTTTAACATAGCAACACCTCCTGATAAGGAAGAAACTCAATAAACTTTACCTCATGTTATTTTAGTCTAATTCTGTTATGTGATTCTCAGATGCATATAAAATTATTTTTATCTGTACTTCACAGATCTTCTCATTTTTACTATGAGAACAGTGACCCTACAATTTTAAAACTAAAACCAAGGCATGTGAAAGTAGTTGAAATTGGAACAATCCCCCAAACAATCAACAGAAGGCAATATTGAATTTCTCTCAAGTTCTGGGGTAAACTTTTTCATACCTGCCAATCTAACTTGACTAATGTATTGTTTTTACATTGTATTTGTGGAAATTAAATGGTAAATTCAGTCAAACAGTCATTCCATGTGTCAAAAAGAAAAATCAGCCAACACACTGTCTGAATGAAATGAATGAAGAAAACAATTTAAGGCAAACAATTGTCCCAATAGGCTTATATAAATACAGTAGTGGTGTCATGTGCAGAATTAATCTTCCCCCACCCTTAACCAGAGAACACTCTGCCAACCAATTCAGTCATTCAAATAATCCTGAATTTTAATATTCCAGTTTCATTTACTCTCAGTTAATGGTGACTGCCCTTCCTTCTCCTTCATCTGTCAATCTATGGAGAATGTTAGAGCAGGAGAATAGTAATATTGGCATATTGTAATGTACTGCCCTGAATTCTACAGCTTCGAAATTCTTAGACTAACTCAATAATGATGTTAGAGAGTCTGGTGCAGAAAGCATATGTGAACTGAATCACAGACCATTGGCAGTCCCTTGTAGCACTAAAATCCCTTCTGTTTTGCTCTGATATATCATAAAATGCTCAAAAGGGAATTTTTCAGTGGTCAGCAGAAATACGACTCCAAAGCAGGCACACTGAGAAGAAACATTGTCATCTGCTATGGGTTTTAAAGTCGACTTGTCTTTTACTTGTAAACCAGGATGCAGTGTGAATTCTGTCCTGCTAAATGTGAGAGAATTTGTTGGGGGACTATGCCCAATTATTTTGATTTTTTTTTTAATACTCTAAATTTTAAAGCAAGATTGTTTTTTAAAATAGTTTAAGGATTTTTTGAATACTTGTAAGGCTTGTTTGTATTTTTGAGTTGCCAGTTTTCTAGAACAAATTTGTGTGCTTGAACTGCTTGAATATAGTGTATAGATAGCAAGCACATAGAAAGCAAGCAACATAGATGGCTTTTCTGCTTTGAAAGAATTCTGCTTGTCAGTGTAAACAACAGCACACATTTCTCATGGAATCATATGTCAGGAAGGAGAGAAAGGTGGTTTCCTTAGTTTATGATACCAAAGAGAACTCTAAGAATAGCTTTATAAAGAGGATCTGCATAAAACAGAAGTAAATTTAAGAGAGTTAAAACCAAGCCTTGGCTAATATTACGCATTTTCTGATAGCCTCTTATTTTTGTGGCGGTATAAAGAGGGTATAGTAGGGAAGTAGCAATAATAATATTGACATGTTACATCAAGCTGTTTTGTGGGATGCAAGGATAACATGTGAGATAATAAAAGCACTTTACAAAGATAGCCAGCTCTCAATCATTCAGCACAGTTCAGTTTGTGAAGTATTCTTATTCTTCTGCTTCCTTCTTTTTCTTGCCTTTTGGCCATTTCATGCTTCTCAGCATATCTGAAAGAAGGCAAGGTGAGAAGAGTGGGTTAACTGTCAAATCAATTCAATTTTCCATTTTGTAGTACCTCTTACAGTATGAGTATAGATAGGGAGCTTTAGAATAATGGAAAATAAGAGTCTCTTGGATCAGATAGGCTCTCAATATTTGGGCAATCCTGTGCTCATTTAGGAAGCGAGATAATAATTGAGCGGTATAAAGAATTAGAAGTGTATAAACTTCTAATTCAGTAATTACTTAAAATGCTCATTCAGATAATATACTTGGGCAAGAATAAAAAGTTTTTTTCTTGACATAACATTAATGAACATTGGAGACATCTATAGATATGTAAATATGTAGATACAGATATTTTGGACTTTATGGATTTGTTAGTGTCTCACCTGTTTTTTTCTTCAGATCTATTCCTCTTCCGTTTCTTGCTCTACTGACCCCTGGAAGCTCCATATCCAGAGATCTACTGTTAACTGGCTCATGGTTGGGTAAAATGACAGTCCCTGGTGTGAGATTGGGGAATAAGAGGAAGAGAGAAGCCAGAGTATTTTTCTGTCTTCCTTTCTGTCTTGATGGCATCTCTGGCAATAGTGTCATCAACTCTGGGATCCAGATCCTGAAAAGCCTGTCAGCCAGGTGATCCTGGACTCAGGCCTTTTGTGATATCACCTGCTCTTTTTGGCCTAACAGCCTAAGAGTAGTAGTTTCTTGTTGCTGGTAATCTCTGGATTGTCTTACCATCCCTTCATCTCATAGCTCTTCTATGACCTGCGTAACCAATTCCCTGCACTAAGTTACGTTTATTTTAGCATGTAAAATGGTTTTGTTTTCCTGATTAGACCCTGAGACACAATGGATAGGACAATATTTCTCATGACTTACTCACGAATCAGTAGGTAGCAACATTCCCAGGGTCCCAGTAAATTCAATATCTTGATTTTACTGTCTTATTAACTGCACTGACTAACTGAAATATCTCAGCCATCTTTAGATTGTGTCTGAGGTAGCATGAGTTTGGGGATTTTTGAGAGGGGTCATATGCTCCCCTCCATCAACATCACAAATTCTTCTCCCAAAGTCACATGTAAAATCATCTTTTGACTCATAAACTTTAAGAGATGGAGGGGGATTGGAACCATGAAATATAAGTTCTGGAATCAGCTACTAACATTTGAAACATCAGTCACACCTCTGTTTGTTCTATGACAATATACATATTTTAAATCTTTGGTCTATATGAAACCTAGTAACAAATATAATTTATAATCAACATCCCTTTTTGATATGCTATTACCACATTTGATTTTTTCCTTACAAGGCATTTTTTGCCATGTTAGAACAAGTATGAATTATTCCACAATCCGATTTCAAGTGTTTTATTTTTCTATAAATAAAATTTACTTTGGACCCAGATACAAACCACCAAGTTTGGCAAGTGTACAGTTTCATCCAATAAGGGGAAACTCTTTCCTTAGTTTGTAGTGAAATCTGAGACTTCTACTATACCAGAAAAGTAGAGAAAGACTTGGTCCTGAATTGAAAAGGTCACTCCTGCCAATAGTCTTTAATAAGGTAGAAATGATCCCTTCAAAGGTGGTGGTGATTCCAAAACAGCGTGATTTGGAATCCACTCCTCATAAGCACAGCACATGTAGAAATCTTGCTGCACCAAGGGTATTGTGTTTAAATTGCAACCACTTTCTTCCCCTTACTCCTCAGTGACCATACACTAACTTAAGAGCAGCTTATCCTCACTGGACCTTTACACTCACAACATCAACACATTGTTATGCCAGTAAATGTTTAGCAACTAGTTGACTCTAAAAATGAAGCCACAATTGTAGTGTTTGCCAATTTCTGTCCTGTGAATGCTCCCACTGTGGCCAATTTCAAGTTACCAACATGATGTCACTGAAGGCAGAGTTGGGAAGAGATGTACAATATAATATTTTTATATGATATTTCCACCATACAAATTGAATACAGGTAAATAATTTCAGGAGCATAGAGAATAATAAAATGCAGTAAAATAATTAGGAAGTGATGAATTTTGAGTATTCATTAATTTGTTCTTATATAATTTATTTCAAAGAAAGTTTATATAATTTAAATTTTAATTAGGGCTGTGTTTAACAATATAAAATTCCCGAAAAGTTAACTGGCTCTTGCAAGAGAGTCTGAGCTAGCTGTAGTACACTATTGTTTATCCTCCTCTGAGTGGCCTTGACTTCCAAATACAAAGAGCCATTTAGAGATTGTCATCCTCCTCGCCTATGGTCCAGAGCATGTCTTCTTTCATAGAAATGCAAATAAACAAGCAAACTGTTTACTATGTCCCTTTTTACATGGAGAGCTAAAAAGTAAGAAAAATGAGGCTGGCTGTACTCCTTTATAGAAGGGAGTTAGGGACAGAACATTGTAGGGAGGCTTGTTTCATAAATTTTTATGCCTATAGAGCAGTAAAACACAAAGTGAAAATTAATTTATTAATAGACTGTTTTGCTACGTACAATTTTCAATAAATCATCCTACCATGAAGCAGTGCTCCCACTCCCTCCAAATGTTTCAAGATGCCCCAAGGGGCTCACGTATTGCACTCCCCAGTTAATATGGATGGCAGCTCGTATTGACACAGCTGCCCTTTGATTCTTCTTTCCAATACACAGCAATCTTGGTTCCCACCATCCTCTGGTCCCTCCAGTTCTGCTGGCTGTCCAATGCTTTCCCAATTTGATGGGACTGGGGATCATCTTCAAGGTTAGTTCTGTCCTATCTATTGTGCTCTGTTAAAGATGTCCCAGAGCCAGGTTGCTTGGCTCTGGAATAGCACAGATTTAATGGGACAACTGCTTTGGTTTCACATGTAGTTCTTCTATCTTGTGGTGTCCCACTTGATGCTAGGATGTCTTGGTCATGACCATTTTGTAAGATAATCATTAAACTGGTAAGACATTTCTCTCTAGTGATAAAGATTTTGTTGCTTAGTCTACATTTAGGATGTCTTTCTTAGCACTATCAATCACCTTGAAAGTCTGCTTCCATTATCTATTACAGAATGTTCAGTTGCCATATGTTTATATATGTCTTAATCACAATTGTAGAATTGATTTAACTTCTTTTTCGAAGAAATTCTCATGCCTCTATTTGCAAAACATGTGATACAGCAAGATATTTGGAAAGAGCAAGTCATTGTACATAATGAACTTACCTGCCTGTGATGGTTAATTTTATGTCAACTTGACTGGCCCACGGGGTGCACAGATTGTTTGGTCAAAAATTATCCTGGGTTCTGTAGTCTGAATGTGTCCCCCCAAATTTTTATGTTGAAATCCTAACCCCCAAAGTAATAATACTAGAAGGTGGGCCTTGGGAGGTACTTAGGTCATAAGGATGGAGCTCTCACCAATGAGATTAGGGTTCTTGAAAAAGAGACCCCACAGAGATCCCTTGCTCCTTCTGCCATGTGAGGATACAATGAGAAGTCTACAACCCAGAAAGGGGCCCTTATCTGATCATTTTGCCCTCTGATCTTGAACTTCCAGTCTCCAGAACTGTGAGAAATAAACTTCTGTTGCTTATAAGCCAATCGATCTCTGGTATTTTGTTATAGCAGCCCAAATAGACTAAGATAATGGGTATTTCTTTAATGGTGTTTTTCATTGAGATTCAACTTTAAAAAAAATATATTTGAATTTATTAGGTTAACATTGTTAATAACATTATACAAATTCTAGGTGTACAGTTTTATGACATTTGTATATTCCATTGTGTACTCACCATCTGAAGTCTAATCTCTTTCCATCACCATGCATTTGACTCCCCTTTACCCTCTTCATCCTCCCCGTTTTTATTTCCCTCTGGTAACCGCAATTCTGTTGTCTGTACCTAGAATTTGTTTGTTTGTTTGCTACTTTTTGTTTTATATGTCACATAGGAGTGACATCATACGGTCCTTATACTTTTCTGTTTGACTTATTTCACTTAGCATGATACTCTGAAGGTCCATGCATGTTGTTGCAAATGGCAATATTTCATATTTTTTTCATTGCAGGGTAGTATTCCATTGTATATATGTATGACATCTTCTTTATCCAGTCATTAATTGAAGAGCAGTTAGGTTGTTTCCATGTCTTGGCCACTGTGAATAATGCTAGAGTGACCATAGGGGTACATATAACTTTAAAAATAAGTTTGTTTCAAAAATTTTAGGTAGATAACCAGAAGAAGGATTGCTGGGTCATACGGTAGCTCTATTGTTAATTTTTTTGAGGAATTTACATACTGTTTTCCATAGTGGCTTAAAATTTAAATCTGTGATCTGTGTAGAGTAGATTATCCTCCATAATGTGGGTAGGCCTCATCTAATCAGTTGACAACCTGACTAGAACAGAAAAAAATGAATAAGGGAATTCTCCTGCCAGATGGCCTTTGACTTTTTTCCTGCCTTTGGACTCGAACTGAAACATTGACTCTTCTTGGGTCTCAGACCTGCTGACCTTTGGACTGGAACAACATCATTGGCTCTCCTGGTTCTCAGGCCTGGATTTAGACTGGAGCTAAACCATCAGCTCTCCTGGGTCTATGTCTTGATGATCACCCTGCAGATCTTGCAACTTGCCCACCTCCATAATCCTGTGAGCCAATTCCTTACAATCTTTTTCTTTCTCTGCATATAGGTATAGATATAGTTGATATAGATATGTTTTGTGTACAAATGATCTATCTATCTATCTATCTATCTATCTATCTATCTATCTATCTATCTGTCTATCTAATCTACACACACGCACACACACACACTCACACACACACTCACACACACACTTATACACATGTACTTATATATCTTATTGATTCTGTTCCTCTAATACACTGCCCGATACACTTAATCTTCGCTCTGTCAAACTCAGCACCCCACTACTACACATAGTGTACATTATTTTTTATATAAGCCTAATTTGTTTATTGAGTAAGTCTTTGAAATAGAGGGAAGGATATGTTCTTTATATTTACAGCACTACACCTGTTTGTTTTCACCAGAATTTAGATCACAATGATTATTTCAATAAGCTGATTTAGTAAATTCTATATCCAACCCTAGAAATGATGGAGAATATTTTAAACCAGCTCCTAACTGCGTAATCATTAATTTTCACATTTAATCAATCATAGTGTATATGTTTAGCAAATTAAATTACTCTAAGGGAGCTTAAGTAGTTGTTTATATGTACTATACGAAATTATAGAGACAGGAAATTTTATGAAATTTCGTTTTAAGATATTTTTGAGTTTCCAAAATATTTGACAAGATTTAGTTTACTTTGAAGTAGGATTCCCCTTTGTAAATAAAAATCAAAGTTCTGAAGAGAAGGGCATCAAATCAGAAGTCTCCCGAAAACTCACCTTGGCTCTACCAATGATTAGCTGTTTCACTAGTTCCCATCTATGGATCTCCTTTTCCTTATGTGGAAGTGCTGGTGATAACAAGATTATCTCTATGCTTAAAGGGTTGAAAAATGAGGAATAAATACAATTTATGCTGATTGTTGATATAATTACAGTTCCTGGTACCAACTGGATCAGCTATCAAGGAGCAGAGTAACCAATTTAAGCAGTAAAATAGTCTACCAGATTTATTAACTCTTTTCCTAAACTTGATTATTGGGGTACCTTACACACAAATACTACAGTTTTATTTTATGACATTTTTCTTACTTTAATAGGAAGTATGTGTCATAATGGTAATTTTGAATCCTAAATTTTGGTTCCAATTTTGTCACTTGGAAGAAGTCCCGTATTTGATATAAGCCTTCTATTATAAAAATAAAGCTATCATTTCCAAAGTTCTTTAAAACAAATCTAACAATGAGTTTTAGTTATTTAAATTTATATAAGTTAATAAAGTCCTATGTGATAATTTTCTCTAAAGTATTTACATTTGATTATAAATTTAGAAGGTAGATCATGACCTGTGATTAGTACTGAGTGCTTTCTAATATACCAAGATGTCTCTCACCTAAAGATCAAAAGAGTAGAGTGTGTTCTTCAGATTGATATGAGCCCATACCTAGGTATTGAAAATTAGGCTAACTAATGTTTGTTCATGAATGTAAGCTTTCTCATCTCACAGAAGTGGTAAGCAAATCTCTGGTATTCAGACTGAGTTTAAAGTCAACCATTAGGAAGATATGTTCCAGAGAGTTACATGTGTTTGTGGATCAAATGATCTCTGTTTTTTATGAATTCTGGTATGAAATGTTCAACTGACAGAGCCTCAAAAAGTGATTTGTGGTTTATGGAGGAGAACAAAAGGGGCAATGTGGTAGACACAGCTAATGGACCAGTAAAGATTCATACTTTCCTTACATTGTTTGAGACTTGGTGGGGCCATGTGGCTACTGCCACTGAATAAATGTAAGTAGAAATTATGTGTGCTTCTTCAGGAACGAAGCAGTTAAGAAATAGATGCACCTTCTCTATGGTCAAAGACATAGATAAGACAGCATCTGTGAAGACCATTAAACCAGGAAACACCAACTGGACTTTACATGAGTCAGAAATAATATCTATTGTATGAAGCTACTGAGCAATGGAAGGCTGGTGGCCATATTGAAATACTACTTAATCTTCCCAATACAGAATTTCCCTTTTTGTTGATATAGCACTAGTTCAAGAGATATAAGGGACATTGAAGTATAATGCTATAAATTTGTTTGTGGTCTCTCAGTTTATAGTGTTCACATTTGTGCTTTACAAAACCCTATGGAGTAGTTAAGAGGTTGTAGGGAATCCATAAGAACTTTACTTGGGAAACCAAGGCTTAGGACTCTTCCCCTGGGGCACATGGACAATAAGTGTCACAGTGGAGGGGAGACTTCCAACTCAGGCATCTGCACATAATGCCCATGCTTTTCCAGTGCTCTTCTGCCTGATAAAGTCTACAGTTAGTAGCTTTGATGTATTGTGATGGCTATAAATACAATCTTAAGGTCCAGCTGCATTTTTCAGTCAAAATTTTTATTGAAGTATATTGTATGTAAAGGAAAGTACAAATATGAATGTTTGGCTTCATAGATTTTCACAAATTAAGCATAACTGTGTAAGTAGCACCCAGATAAAAACATTCTCCCCCAAATTCCCAGTTACTAATCCCCCTCCAGAATGACCAGTTCTAGCTTCTTTTAACCTATAGACTAGTTTAACTAAATTGTATTTTATGTAAATTTAATAGTACAATATGCACTTTGTGACTATCTTGGCAAAATATTATATTTAAGAAATTTGTATTCTGTGTAGCTAAAGATTTTTCTTTTTCACGGTATAAATTATCTTCTTGCTTGTATAAATCACAATCTATTAATCCATTCTACTGCTCATAGGCATTTGGGTAGTTTTCATTCTGTGTCTATTAGGAAAAATCAGCAGCAGTTTGAATCCCACATTTTCCCCAAAGAGCACCTAAATGACAAAATCAAATGCATAGAAATAAGACCTAGGAGAAAGTACGTCGTGGTCACCGTATTCCCCAATACCCCAATTCTTCACATTTCAGTAGACCTATTTGTATAGGAAAGGAAGGTCTTGGAAGGCATTTGGCATCAATGTTCTGTCTGCTTTGCCACAGAGGGATCTACTTTTGTATCTTTATTACTTAGATACTCTACGAGTATACAGGTCTGCCTTTTAATATGCTAAGCAGAGGAACCCTTATTTTAAATTTCTTTTCATTTCAATGATGAAAATACCAATTTAGTAGAGATGAAAGAACTTTGGATGTTGAATTCTGAAAGTGAGTTTTAATTTCTATCACAGGGACTTTGTTTAAGTAATTTCTTCAAGGCTCAGCTTTGCAAGCTGTATGATGGACATTGTATTCCTGCCTGAAAAAATGTTTTAATATGCAAATATTTTCTATGTGAAAACCCTTGGAATCCTAAAAGCATTATACAAATATTGGTCATTATTACGGGTAAAGTTGCGAAGTAAGTGGACCTTAAGGCCAAATATTCATGATAGCTAAAACAAATTTAAGCTCAAATCTGTCAAATTTTTCCTCATTTAATTTTCTCCTCTCTGTCTTTGTCTCTCTCTGATTGTACTTTTAAGTCTACATTTATTTATTTAGACAACAGGGGAGTGAAAGCAACAGAAAGAAGAAAAGAAAGGAAGAGAAGGCTATCCAGGAAATAATAAGCTTGACATTCTTGCCAAGAACTAGGCAGGCTCCCCACAGAGTGAGGTGTTACGGTTATTGACATCCATTTCTCCCCTCTCTCGGGACTCATAAACTGGTTAGATGTCCTCCGATTTCCACCCTGGACATTCAAGTGCCCGGGTGCGTTGTCAGCGTGTGATTACACCTTCCCTAAGGAATCTGCAGTTTCAAGCACCCACTCCTGTGCTCCCTGCTACAGCAGAAGTGCACTGTAATCAAAGGCAAATTTATAGGTCAATGAGTTGAAAATAGGCTGTCTTTAAGTTTCTGATTTTTAAATACATTTTGTACAAATTGGTTCCAATGAAAAATAGGTTGGGATAGGAAGAAAATGAGAGCTGCCACCTTGCATTAATATTCACAATATTGTCTACTTATTTTTAGTTTCTGGATTAATGTAGCACTGACTTGGCTCCTGTCTCTGTCAATAAGAAAAGGGTAATAAAGTGGGTAAAGGCAAACCAAAGAATTTGTGGGCTGCATGATAAGTGTGATTTTTAAGTTAAAAAAAAAAATGATGTTCATCTGGGAACAAACTAACTTAAAGATTTTAAAAGCCAATTTCAGCTCAGCTGCTGGGGTTTGTTTGAAATCTATGACTGACTGAGGTGTGAAACTTGCATTTGATACAGTAAATCTTGTCGACTGTTATTTTAAAGGACTGAAATATGCTTTTATAGCAAAATTGTCTCAAATAAAAAATACATTTTTACAATCTCACTCTGTCATAAACTTTCATGTCAGGTTTTGGCTCGACAATACATGTAGAGGACACATTATACAGCAATAGGAAGGGGGAGGCATGCATAATAAATTGTTTTACTTTCCATTGTAAGAGAGAGACTGAAGTGGTCCTAGACCATTCATGTGATGAAAATATTAAATATTACATAGTTGATCAGAAATGACCAATAAGCATATTGTGAGTCATAAGTAGAGTGCTTATTGCTGAAGAATAGTTGTTTTTGATATACTGCAATGACATGTACAAGTACATGAGTTCTATGAAATGTGGTTATAATTTCTTCCCTTTACCATATTTCCTGAAAGGCTTATTAAAAACCCCAGGCCAAAACTCCTAATTTATTTCATTCTCATCCTAACACTTCAAAATTTGGATTTTCTCAAAAAAGTTTTAAGTAAATTGTATTGTAATTAAAGTGTAGCTTTCTCATTATCATAGGTGCTATTATTTCAAGTTTGAAAGCAGTTAAACAAATTCTATTTGTGTGAATATAATGTCTACTTAATGTGGGTGTGTGAGAGTATAAGGTTTGAAATGACATCAAATCACTAACATTAACCATTGGCACATTATGTGTCAATAAATCATTGACATAATGGATGTCAGTAGATAGCAATGATAGAAAACAAATTGGCAAGCAATTTTTGACTTAATGGGCATTTCTTTTTAGAGCACAGTAGTTTGTTTATTCACTGACCTTAGACATTTGGGCACATAAGAAATCCATTTAAAAGTAAAATAATAGTCTGAGAAAAAAATGACAAGGAATTACTTACCTACCCCTTTCAAAAGACACCAATATAATATGCTAATAATTCCCAAAGAAGAGGTGGTTCCTCTGTCCTTAGACTTAAGTTTTTAGAATTGCAGTATATTCATATACATGTATATTCATATATAATATAAGATGCTCATAATGCCCCTTCCCTGACATTGCAAGTAGGAAATACTCCTAGGGAAATTCCTACATGATAAGGAATGTGAAAGTGCTTTGGAAATTAAAAATCAAAAACCCTGACTCGTGTACCAAGCACTGAGTTTGGTATACTTCTTACATTTATGAATCTGTTGACTTTAAATGAACTTCGTGTGATTATTGTTGCTTGACATGAGGGTCTAAAAATAGGTTGTGATGATTTTTACTTGACATGTTGATGTCTAGGGGAAAAATTCAGTGATTTTCCTTTACTCACACTCAAAATATTTCTGATGCCAACTGTGTGGGATTTTTCCCACACTGACTAATTTTCCAATAGTAGTTGGTATCTTGCAATTGAATTTTGACACTACCCAAAGTTAGTGCACACTCCACAGGGTGCAGGTACCATTCCACAAGATCGCCTCCCTACTTCAGACACCAATCACAAGTAGAGGCCTTAGGTGACCCATCCAACTGGCAACAAACTGGAGGTTCCTCCAATCCCCTCCTCAGGTTTGATAATTTGCTAAAGTGGCTCACAGAACTCAGGAAAACAGTTGACTTATTATTGCTGATTTATTACAAAGGATATTTTATAAAGGATACACATTTAAAGCCAGATGACGAGATACATAGGGTGAGGTCTGGAAGGATCCTGAGTGCAGGAGTCTGTCCCTGTGGAGCTGGGTTGCATCACCCTCCAGGTACATAGATGTGTTTGCCAACCTGGAAGCTCTCCTGACCCTGTACCTTTGGGGTTTTATGGAGGCTTCATCATGTAAACATGATCGATTATTAACATTACTTCCAGTTCTTCCCTTCTCTCAGAAGAGTGGGAAGTAGGACTGAAAGTTCGAAGCCTCTAATCATGGGTTGGTCTTTCTGGTGACCCACCCACATCCAGGAGCCATCCAGGACCCAATGAAGAATCATCTCATTAGAACCAAAGATGTTCCTATCATCCAGGACATTCCAAAGGATTTGGGAGCTCTGTGTCAGATGCATCTATTACCCAGTGGATTATAAAGGTCCTATCAGCTCTGTGTCAGGAACAAAGTTCAAAGTCTAAATATTAGAACAAAAGATTGTCCTAGCACCCTTATTTACAACGATTTTAGGAGCTCTGTGTCAGACACTGGGGCTAACGTTAGTATATTTATTATTATTTTACAGCATGGGAGAGAAGTGGGGTTTTAATCTAGGCTGTCGTGATGAACTCCGGGCACTTTTCCATTATACAAAAATTCTAAGGAGTTACTAGCATCATTAAGATATTGTTTAATGAATCCTTTTATTGAGAAGTATTAATGTCATTACAGACTACGTTGGATTGTTAAGAAATAGTTCTTTACAACAGGGAATTTCTGATATTAAGAGAGACAAAATAGAAAGGCTCTTGTGATTTACTCTGTTAATATTTAGGAAAGTAGTAAAGTTATTTATTTCTGATGTAAGTAAACTAGTAAGAGTTTAGCATAAATGCTGTTGAAATCAACTTGACAAAAATATTGAGACATTTCTTGTCTGTATGAACAGAAAGAATCTCAAAGCATGATTCCAGCAATTACACTCTTCGAGAAGCAGCCCATATGTCCCTAGGATGCTTAATGCGTTCAAATAAGGTGGCAACTAGAAATACAAAATCCGAACGGTTTTATTCATATTCAATCCAATTTAAAAAAAAAAACATTTATTGAACTCTTACTTAGAGTTAGGTTCTATTTCAGAGACTGGATATATAGATGAATAATTAAAAAAAAAGATGCTGGCTGTTACTGACCTTTCATCAAGAACATTTATAGTGGCATAGTGTATACTCGAAAGACTTTTTCTCTGTTCCATCTTACTTAAACCAGGACAGAGACTCTGGGTATCTATGTCTTCCAACCAGAGATCAAGCCCTCTGTAGGAGAAACCCAAGATAATTAGCAGACATTCTCAGTCAATTCCTGACTACTACTGTCTAAATTTCTAGGAGTTTCGCACTAGCTTATAAGTACCTATTGCTGTGGTTTCTACGTACTCAATATTCAAAGTGTGGCCTGTGGGCTAGCATTATTGGCTTTATCTGGGAATTTATTAAAAATGTGAAGTCTCAGAGTTACTGAATCAGAATCTGCATTTTAACAAGATCCCTAGGTTCGAGTACTGGTCTATACTACTCTGAGCAAGAGCAAAAAAGAATTGCTGGAAGCAGACTAAGAGACAGATGTAAAGAATGATGGGAGATAGTGATCTCTCCTCTAATTCATTGGCAATCCAGTGAACTACCATAGTGGGGACAGGCTAGTAACTGCTATTACTCAGGTGCATGGGGAAAGCTTCCCTGATGATATGACATGTGAGCAGAATTCTAAATGGAGTGAAGGAACAATCGATGTGGGCAGAGACCATTTCAGGCACAGGGAACGGCAAATGTAAAGTCCCTTAACTATATTATGAAGTAACAGTCTGGGTGTCCATGGCACTAATATGAAAATTTTAAGGAAAGAAAAATGCCACCTCTGTGAAATTATGGCAGCCCATTTTATAAATAGTTGGAGAATTGGGATGAAAATGGGCAATAGTTATTTGTTTATGTAACAGTCTTTTAAAACCTATTAAAGTGTCCTACATAATATGTATAGCATAGAGAATTGATCATGATTCTCAGGATTTTATGAATCACTGTAAATAAAGAGTGAAATATAGTTATTCAGTAAAACAAGGGAGTAACCTAAACATGAAAAAGACATAAGATCTGGTAAAGGGAGAATCCAAACCAAAAAAACAGTGGAGTTCCATTCTGAATACTGTACAGGAGACCCAGAAAATAACCAGTACAAGATAAAGAGCTGCAAAGCAAAGGCCATCCAAAAAAAGTATGGCCAAAAAAGATTCTGTTTGGTCATCGGAAATATTTACCAATAGGCATTTCAAAGATGAGTTGGAATAATTGGAAAATATAGTGATGACTCCAAATGAAATTGGGAAAATAAGGGAAAGAAGCAATTTTTCAATTCCATGCAGAAAATGTAAGAGAAAAGAAATGCAACCATGGTATATGAGTGTACTACAAAGTCATATGAAATAATTTAAACCCTGACTTTTCATTTAAAAAAATGTTATAATTACATTGGGAGAATGATAAGGGAAGAGTGTGTGTGTGCGCGCTGCTCTCTTGACTGGGGATAGCGTGGATTTAATTGCCATAACAAAAATAAAGTGATACTGTCTGAAATTGGTGATTGAACAAATAGTAATGCAAGCCAATTACTTTTAAATATTTACATAAAAATGAGAAGCAGCCAAAATAATTAAAATCTTTTGGGGAGGAGGTCGGGTAATAAGAAAAGTAGAGGGGCTACTATTTGTGTTACATACTTTTCAAAGAAACGTGACTTAAACTCGTGTATTCATTGCTTTAATATAAAAAATAATTTTAAAAATAAATAAATACAATCTTCTAGTAATTTCGCCTACTACTATAAATATAGATCATTTTTATTGTATCAATACTAATGATTTTGAGACAAAACATTGCTGCATGCGCCTAAAAAATGATCCTGTTTCATATCTTTATTTCTTGTAAATTACACTTTTTTAAAAAGGAAGGGTTTTGTTCTATCACAGAGGGGTTGAGTAAATAATTTACAGAATTTGAATGTATGGCATCTCCCCAGCAGATTATATATTGTTCAGATTTTGAAGAATTTGCTAAAGACATTAGTTCAATTCGTGAATAATATTAACTAAGGTGATTACAATCCAAACGTTGATATATTTTAATTAATAATATCAAACTAGCCCTGAGGGGAAACTGTGTGTGTGTGTGTGTGTGTGTGTGTGTGTGTGTGTGTGAGTGTGCGTGTGTGCATGTGTTTATTGTATGTAGTGGAGGATTGAGGAAGGGGTGAAGTGATAAGAATCGCATAACTTCCCTATACCCTAAGGATTACTGTTGATGCTTCTGAGCCCTAGGGTTCATGCATGAATTATGTCCCACTCCATAGCATTGTTTACTTTTGGGCAATGGCTATCAGAGGACACTCTGTGTCATTAAATCGGTCCAGTCGCTCCTTTCTTTTGAGATTTTACCAGTTACACTGACAGCATTTCTGCAGCATTTCTAGTTTCTTTCTCTTTGTTCTCACCCTAAGTGGTACATGGTTTGCTCAGGTCCCTTCCAGCCTACTCTGGCATATTGCTTAGAGCAGTAGCCCCAGGGGTGAGCACCCCCCCACCATCAGTAGACAAAGGCACTAATTTAAATCCTCTCTCCTGATTCAGGGGGTCCAGCTTTGAACCTAACTCTTAATCTGGACACAGACCACTTCATCTACCTCACAGGATTTCTTCCTAATTCTCTTAAGTGCCTTTATTTAGTTATTTTGATTGTGTTAGCATCCCTGTTTATTTGATTATGCTTTAACCTTGCAATTATGATTTTTTTTTTATTAATGCACCACATGCTATGGCACCATGAAAAGGGTTGCTGAGTGTCAAGTGCTCTGAAAATATTTAGAGGTCAATGGTTCTCTCAAACACAGCACCTGCAACATTGATTTGGAAGATAGATGTGCTTTTAAAACAAAGTACGTTCAGAAATGGTTTCTGTAGGAATAGTTTATTTTATGGTATGAGAAAGGGAGGGTACTGCAATGTTGAAGATAACTGCATAGTAGGTACCCAGTTTCCCTTGGGGTGGAGGGGAAATGTGGAATCAGTTAACTATTCATTACTCTGCTTAGAAAAATCCAATATCAGCTTTAATCAAGATCATACAACCAAACTTCTTTTTACAGAATACTAAGGGCCAGCCGGTGTGTTTGTTTTGCCTTCTGCAAGCCCCCACTCCTTACTGACTGATTGGGTAGTGACATTTACTAGTATTAATTTAATTCAATTCAGTCCAATTCAATAAATAATCCTGTACCAATTACATTGTGCCAAGTACACCACTTGCAATATAACTTGACTATAACTCAGATTCTGTCCTGGAGGATTCATAGTCAGGTAGGAGAAATAAACATATGATTAATTAAGCATAACAGGTTGTGACAAATATAGGAAAGAAAACACTAAGAATACCATTGGGGGCATCTTTCTATACCTGAATTTAATATGCTTGCAAATGTATATGCAAATGTTTAAACTTCTTGTTTTCAAATATTTTTAAATGTTTTGTCTACTCATGCATCTCTTCTCACCATTTTATAGTGATTTTGGACTCTAGCTCACTGAGTAGTGGAAATGGAAATAGGAATACTAATTCATTTGTGTGAATGTATTTTCTGGAGTATAACTTAATGGGATAAGGTGCTAGGTCTCCACTCAGTAGTTTCCTATAACTACAATGCACTGAGCTTCAATATCTAATCTGTGGTGTTCTCCCATTCTTCCTGAGCCATCATTGTCCAGAAAACCATCATCACTTTGGTATTTTCTTCTTGAACATCAGCATTGGCAAGAGTAGCCTATAATGCAATTACGTTGGTCCCCAAGTGCCGGAGGGTAAACCTCTCTAAAGCCATTTAAATTAATCGAGAAGGCAAAATGTTAATAAGCCAATATTGAGACTAAGCAGGGGGAAATTTGTATCCTGAGCATCATCCCGTCTGCAAAGCAGTGTCTAATAAGTGGAATAGCAATATGAAGTGTGACTTTGCTTGAGAGTAATGTTGGGTGACATGCTTGGCCTGATCAAGTCAGTAATTAAATATAATCAGAAGAAAGAGTTGTTTAAAAGTGTTTTTCTACTTCACTTTGGTGGAATACCATTCTATGGAACACATTCAAAATTAAGAGGCCTGTGTGTGTTTAGCTTAATTAAATATTTAATCAAATGCCATCTACCTATATTTCCACTCTACAATTTTTCATAACACCCAGAAGAACTGCCTAATTTTTAACATTTCTGTTGACTTTCTCGAAATTGAACACTATTGTTGTATGCTTCTATTCATCTTTCCGTTGTCACAAAATCTCTCCCTCCCTCCTCACTTTCAGCTTCGTTGGGAAACCTAAGTGGAATCAGTAATCATTCACAGCATTTAGAGGCTCAGCTGACCTAAATGAAAAGCTCAGGACACATCCAGGTTGAAATATGAAATTGCTACGCCTCGTTGTGATTTTCACATATTTCCACTTCACTCCCTGCAACTGTTTCTATTCTTAATCAGAAGGAAAATGCGAACAGATACATTATGTAAGACAGTGGAATAGGCACCAGGCACCAGGTAGAGGCCATTTAATTAAAAGGTGTAAGATAAATAGACTCTAAAATTCAGCTATTCCTGTATAAAAATAGTCTGCTTAGCAGAATTGAATGATGAGCTAAGTTAACACGTGAATTTCCGGAAGAGAGAAAAACGACTTTGAAATCATTTCAGCTTTGTTTTTACTTTAATGTGCTTTAGGTTCAAGATTATAGGTTAAGTAAAATTTTTTTTAAATGAAGAAAAGAAGAATAAAAGGGAAGGAGAGATAGAAGTAAGGAAACAAAATCAACCATGTAAGTGTCTGGTTGCAGTTTGCAATCAAGGAATATTATTCTGGTTTCTGGTCTCATTTTTAAAATGGACAACAGCATATTTTTAAAATAACTTGTCAAACTGTTTCAGTAGTGATTAGGAACAATAAATTTTTGGACTATGGCTTCAAAATAGCGTAAACCAGATTTATAACAACAAAGAAGCAATGGTACGGAGAAGAATTTTGTGACGTTTGCTAGGGGGCACTGCAAGGCCATCTTTGCCTTGTTTGTTCCTTCGAGTTGTGATTGGTCGGTCCATTTTAATTATCTGTGTTTCTGTGAGAGATGAAATACTGCATTGTTAATTACGGAGTTTTCAGTTTCATAATGGTTTTTATCTAACTACTTTTGACTTTGCACATTTCCTGTGTCCTTCAAATTCTATTTCCTGGTGGGATTTGGGTAAATTGAAAACACTAGATTATAGTGAGGGTTTAATCTAGGGAATAACTGAGTTGAACCTCCACTATGAAAGTGAGATTTGTTTTGCCCTCAAATAGCCAGGCCTGAGTACATCACAGAATTTGGTGCTGAACATCTGAATCTTGGAGTTCTTATACTGAGAAGCAGTCCTTCTATTTTGAAGTAAACATGGGAGAATTCTGAAAACAAGGTGCTAAATCCTTATCATCAGTAGGCCCTGGTTCACCAATGGCCACAATGATTAAATAATAAGAATATTAAAAAGCATCAGGATGGTCCCGTCAGTCATAATTCAGAGATTTAAATTTTGGGGGGTAGGGGGGTGGGGATTTGTGCAAAAAGCATGGCTGCTTGTGTCTCAAAGCACCATAATTGACCCAGTTTGGGATGGCATCTTCTGATGCCATTTGTCCACAGTGGGATTCTCTTAACTAAATTGTATTTGATATTTTCATGGTCCAGGTAATGCCACTCAAGAGTAGAATTCTTTCATCCAAATTCTAAGAAATTAAGAGAAGAACTTTCACTGTAAATGCTCCAATAAGAGGCAGACAGAGAACACTCATAGAATCAGCAGAACATGGACAATTCCTAGCATGAATTTCTGTAGTGATTTCAGACATACATAGCCTTGGTTCAAGTTATGGAGGGTGGAATCAATGATCTGTTTGTAAGTTTAAGCAGCAGTCGGTAGATTGTACAAGGGGATAGACCACCAAGATGGCATACATATGTCATTAAGAGTTAAAGCAATCCTTCTCAAACCTTTAAACTAAAACTCACTTCATTTCCAAGAGGACCAATTCTTAGGGTAGTCACTCTGTGATGACCAACGGACATGTCTCCAAGACATGATGAAGCCTGACTCTAGCCATCACTTACATTTAGATTGTTATTTGGGTGGGTAACTGTTACCCACCCAATTTCTATTTCTCTCTTATAACACAATTCCAGTTTTATTGGATGTGGCAAATACTCAGATAAAAAACTCATTTTTTCTAAACTTCCTTGCAGCTAAATTTTCGCATGTGGAACAGTGCTGACCAATGAATTTGAAAGAAAGCTTTTCATTTGTGCTTCTAAGAAAACATTTTAAATGGGACAAACTTAGCTGACTTTTCTCAGCTTTTTGTCTTTTCAGTCTCCTTGATTTCTGGAACATAGATTCAGTGATGAAGTAGAGTACATTTAATCTTGTGACTATGAGTTTACAAGCACGTGATGGAATGGCTGAGCACACTGACAGGGCTCAGATTCCTGGTGATAATCAGACAGCACTGGACTACCTGACTCACTCTAGACTTCTCATTACCGGATAAATAAAACCTCTACCTCCTATAAAAAAACTGATATTTCAGTTTTCCCTTGAATGCAGCTAAATGAAATTCTTAAATGATAAGCATACCTTATAGCAAAAATCTGAGCAGTTGACGTAACAGTAAACTTTAAATTCTTCAAGATTGCTTATTTTCTTTTGAAAAATTTAAAAAGTGTTATATTTTGTACCGTAAAGTTTTTCATAAAAGATACTTAAAATAAAACTGATGAACCAGGTAATTGTGTGGCATTTATCCTCTAGCTTCTAGCAGCACATGATGTCACACTGTATATCCAATATGGATACAACATTGGAATAAATTTCTAAAAGTATCTCATTGTTATGAGAAATAAATAAGATGACGCTAAATCACCTAACACTGTGGCTGACATATAATAAATACTCAATTTTTATACCATTATATTTTACATAAAACATTATAAATATATTTATATTATGGAATTTTAACATCATTTTCTACATTTGACTATATTATATATATAAAAGTACTCATTAATATTCATCCAACAATGTATTTTGTACCAGGCACTGTTCTATATGTAAGTGAATGCAATGGTGAACATGCTGTCTTGAGAAAGTCAGTTATGCTACAGAGAATGTACCTTTGAAACGGTAATATATTAAGAGTACTCATCAAAAGATTTGAATTGACATGCAAATTGACTCTTACAAATATAGCTTTATTGAAAAAGACAACTTTTAAACTCCTTTAACAATGAGTCATTTGCCCTAGATGTCAAGACCTAGCCATATTCTTCACCATAACCCAGAGACTAGCACAGATGATAATCTGAATATAAATGATATCTAACATAGGTCTCCAACATACCTTGGAGTCATCATCACAAGGTAGCTGCCCTAAGAAGTGGGCCTTCTGGACATGAAATTATTTACAGTTCAGGAATTCAGTGACCAAGGCATGCATGCCATCTGAACAGCATAGCCACAGTTTCCAGCAAATTTCCAAAGTTTCTCTCAAAAATAAAAATAGAATCTTACAAAGAAGAGACATGCAGCTAAACATTAACATATCCATCAAATGTTTTCCAGCCCTCTGCCTTCTGAGCATGTGAAGGTTTGCATTCCCTGGTACTCTTGTGTTTGGGAGGAGTCACATGATTTGTTTTGGCCAATAGGTGTGGAACTGATGTAGGTCACTTATAAGCTAGAATATTTAGTAGCTAATGTGAGTGAGACATTGAAGAGCTCTTTTTCCTCTAACACCATGACCTCTGATGTTTTGGATGATTGGCTGCTTCAGTCACCCCAAATCTCTGACTGACTACGATGAGCAGGGTCCCCCTGTTCACCCATGAATAGACATGGAGCATAAGCAAGAAATATTGTTGTTTGTTTGTTTATTATAAACCATGTGGTTTTAGTAGTTATTTGCTAATGCAGCATCCCCTGGCTTTATATTACCTGATACTGCCATGGACATTATGTTGAGATCGTGCTTGAATTCCCAGTGTTCTCACACTCCATATTCAAATCTTCCTCAAATTATGCTAATCTTATTTCAAATTATATCTCTAATTTGTCCTCTACTTACACCAGCCCATGGTTATCTTTTGCCTGACTCTCTGCTAATCTCCGACGTCTCTTCTTATCTACTTTGTGACTCTCAAACTATTCTTCATTTAGCAATGAGAATGATAGTCTTAGAAAATTAATCAGTCTGTCACTCCCACTGTAGTTAATGTAAAATCGAAATTTTCTACAAAGGTCTAATAGGTCGTGAAGCAGATTCATCCTGTGTAATCTGCCTAATTTTGCTATAGTTCATTTACATTACTGATCATTTGGTTCATTACAAACATCCTCCTTTTTTCAATTCAGGGCCATTGCTTAAATTTTTCTACCTTCTTGAATTTTCTTCTATGCTGTTTTCCCTCCACTAGAATACAAGCCCATGATGGCAGGGACTGTGCCTCTTTTGTTGATCATTTTAATCCAGGTGACTGCTACTATCTGTCACATTGTGAGCATTAATACACTTTTTTTGAATGAACGACTAAAGAGTAAAATAAACAAAGGTAGAAAATGTATAAATTCTTCTGAAGAAAAGCAACTTTTACACTAACTAGACAACTTAAAGCAGAAATGGGCACTTCAAATCAAAGTGCCTCAAAGGAGGTACATATACCAGACAAAGTTGACCATAACAATTGGAATTGTAGTTAGAGTCAGGAGCCATCTAAATACAAACAAACCAAGATGAAGAGCAAAGTCACGTTCAGAGCTTTCCTCTAAACCCATGAAAGTTAAAATTGATTATGTAAATCTATAATTATCTATCCAGATTGCATATCTATTTTGACAAAGCTTGAAATCCTTAGCTATCAAACAGAGGGCAAGTTCCATTTGTGGGGCTTCATTGTCACCTGCTGCCAAAATACTGTGCAAAATTGGCTGTGCTTTGGACCTGGAAAAGAAAAATACAAAGAAAAATAGTCTAGGATGTCCCATAAATGAAGAAAGTCATATTATGACTTCGATCTAGATTTGATATGGTAAAAAACAAACAAATATAAAGGGCCAATGTAAGAAAAATATAAAGGAATATTTAAAAGATGTTAAAAGCCATTTCGGTAATAATTTATATAGTATCTGAGGAGTCACAAAATTGTCATATGAAAAAACATTAATTATTTTATCTTCACTTGAAATGGAAATAGATTTTTGATTGAATACCCCTTTCTGATTAAAAGGGAAGTGGTTTAGAGGCCATGAAATTTAATTAAAAATGGCACTGGATGAAAAGTCAAGAGAACTGGCTGTAATCACAGCTCAGTGTTAAACACATGACCTTAAGAAAGGTTCTTTTTCTAGGTCTTGGTTTACTCAACAGAAAATGAAGATAATATCTGTACTACAGGTACGCAATGGAGATTGTATCAGATGAAACACGTAGAAGTTGCTAGCAGAGGACTTAGCTTATAGAAAATATTTCAAAAATATTCCTATCTTTGGCCTAGGTGGTTGAGTACTGTGCATGTTGGGGAGCAATATAGTTAATTGTTTTAGGTATCAATTATTGAGCAAGCTGAATTGGAGAGTATGCTATGACCTCCCAACAGCAAGAGTACTAGACAAAGGAAACAGAGATGGAAGGAGGGTTATAAATCTGGCTGCTAAGGAACAGTAACCAACTGCTATTGCTCCTTGTAAAAAAGGTCATGATGAATTCAACTTCATTCAGGGAAGTGTTTATATATAAAAGAGTCTCATCAAGTAAATTGGGCAGGGCGGCCAGGAATTCTAGGCAATAATCAAGGTTAAGACTCTTAGGATTATGGTTCTAGGTAGAAAGTGCATTCAGAAGACAACTGAGCTAGAGACTGAGAAACTCATTCCTCATATACTATTTCTTATTCCTCAGAAATATTTCCTCATTCTTTTTTCTTTCTGCCCTCAAATTGTCTCTTGATCAATTTTATCTTCATGTTTACTGCTTTTGTTCTTATCGCAGCTCCCATCTTTTGCTGAGCCCCTATTGCAAATTTTATTTGGTTATTGGACTTTTGAACTCCAGAATTTTCTTTTGGTTCATTTTATAATTTCTATTTTTCATTGATATTCTCTAATAGATGAGACATTATCATCACACCTTCCTCTAATTCTTTAAGCATGGCTTCCTTTAGTTCTGTGAACATATTTATATTTATAGTAGCTACTTTAAAGTCTCTGCCTGACAAATACATTGGGCTCTTTGAAGGGCAATGTTTGTTGCTGGCTTTTATTTTTAAATCTTGAACATGGGTTACACCTTCTTGTATATTTGTTTGTCTCATAATTTGTAATCTTTTTGTTGAAAACTGGGTATTTTGATAATATAGTGCACCAAATGTGATGCAATCACCCACCTCTGGGACTGCCATTGGGTGCTAGTCTACTTGTTTTTGTTATTGTTGTTTAGTTACTTTCCTGAACTTGTTCAGTGAAGACTGTTTTTACTGAAATGTGCAACCTCTGATATTGTTCCTCAGAGAACACAGCCTTGGGTAGGTACAGAGTTACCCTGACTCCTCCTACCCCACTGGGTAGATACTCAGGTTCTCTTTGTTTCTCTTCATGAACTCCTTATTAAGCTGATACCAAACCAGCCTGTATTGGTATCAGCTGCAGCAGTTAGCCTCTGCTAATTTCTAGGTCATTGTTCTATTGTTTTTGACAACACCTTCCTGAATAAATTATCCTGAAGTCTGACCCAATTCTGTCTGAACAGAAACACTCTGACTCGTATGTAGGAGTAGTATCTGAGGCCAGATCTTAAGGGTTCCTCCAACCCCAAGAGGGTTCTTCTTAGCTGCATCTGTTTTTTTCTGTTAAGCTTCTAGCTCTTTTGCCTTTTCTTGTATTATTAGTCTTAACGAGCTACAAGCCCCCTCCTAATTGCTCATCACCAAAATCTCCATTTTGTTCTACAGTGCCCTTAGGTTTGAAGTTGTGCACACTCTGTTCCATATGAAGTGAGTACTCTTAAAGAGAACTGTGGACCTCTTTGTTCTTATAGCCTTCCTTTTCCCCTTCGGTTGGACACAGATGCTACTATTCCAGAGTTTGGGGTAAGGACAGCAGTCTCTTTCTCTTACAGAGACACCCATGTTTTATGAGCAGAATTCTAGACAAAGGTGGCCTCTGATCTTCTCAGCTTTCTTCCCCTGTCATAGAAACTTTGTTACACACATGAGCTGGGGCAGAAATGATTAGGGCCCAGCATTCTCAGCCTACCATGCCTACTAGAGAACTTCCTTCCTATGACAGGGTGCTAAGTGGAGAAAGAGGTTCCCTAACTTCTTGGCTGTTTTTGAATAGAACAGAGTTTTTTAAACATGGAGCTGGGGTGGGGGGGGGGGCAGGGATGAAAAATACTGGTGGCTTGCTTCTCCTAGGGAGAAACCCTAAGTCAAGACATGGAGCTACATTGAAGGAGAGCCCCATCTTCTTAGCTTGACATGCCTCTATCAGAGCTTCTATTACTGTGACCTGGGAAGGGAGAGGGAACAAGTCATTGCTCAAACATTACTGTTGTTACCAAGATTTAGTAGATTTTCTTAAATAAATGTTTCTCCACTTGCTGTCTGACTTTAGCACAACCTCCAAATATTTTATTTTATTTTTTTTATACTTTTCACCAGTTAATTTTGTTTACTGGGGAGAGTATCCACAGAGCTTCTCACATTATTAATCTAAAAACTCTTCCGGTCTAGTATTATTTTGTATAGATATATTACTATTTATAGCATCTTTATATTTAAATACGATTTCTATTTCGGCTTACTTTTCAAAAAATTTTTATCACAAAGCATACATCATTATTTGTAATCTGTTGTGATCACTTCATGTTGGGAGGCCACTTCTTCTAAGAGTTCCAATTGGGAATTGAGACATAAGCTTTTTCTGCTCTTATTTTAATAGAGGTTTCAACCACAGTGTTGGCAGGTAGTAAATGTGGGCATAAACAGAGAATAGAGGCCTAAGCCAGACTTTTAATTTATAGCCCTATTTTCCAATTTCATTCTAGCTCATTGCTACAGTCCAGGAAATGTTTCTATGTCTTTCTTGGCTCTATGGTGGGAAAGTAACTCTCATGTCATCAACCTGTATTCTCCATACTATGGTTTTGTTTTGTTTTGTTCTAGTTTTAAATGAAAGTTCTGTGTTAAGTGCACAAGTTCTGGATTTTAAACCCATGGTGCCTTTCTTTCTCTTTCAAAACATCACAACTGTTACAAATAACAAGTGTTTTTATTTTCATAAATTCTCTTTTCAGCAAGTTTCAATAAATGATCTTTTCAGCAAATTTTCAATAATGGGTGGGGGGCAAAAAGGATGTGGCTGTTTATTCTTGCCTATACTTAAGGTCAAAGGTAGATGGAAAGCTATCACACTGCCCAACCATTTGGGAGTAGGGAAGGCAATGAACACAAGGAAACGTGGACAAAGAAATGTCAATTAATGTTTCAAAATATACCCCTGCTATTACTTTAGAATTATTCAGCAGGTCACATGGTCTTTTTATTTCAGAGAAGAGGATGGTAGGGTGGAGAAAGGTGACTGCTAGTAAAATCTCAGTTGGTTCCTTTTTTCTATTAAAAAAATAATAATTTAGAAGAGAAAGACGAATAAAGGAATAAGCTACTTTACTTACATGTGTTTTCTTTTAAAATAGTGATTTGTAAAACCTGTTTTTCCTTAGCACTTGTCAGAGTTTCCATTCCTGTATGGAGTCCAAAGCTCCCTAAATGTCTCTGACACGCTATGTTCATCTTTTGTGCATTCATAGAATGTGGTGGATTTACTCTGTTTGCATAAGCTTCATTTGAACATTGTCATTCTCAGCTTTTTTCTATGACCTCTACTCGATTGCTTCCATATTTTTAAATATATCTGAAAGTCAGCACCACCAGCGAAGAAAAGGCAACTTTTCACTGTAAAGGAAGCTAAGAATTTATTATAAATTATTTTTTTGTTTATTAGGAAACAAAAGGGATTGTTTCTTAAAATATAAAACAAAATGAGAAAACTGCAAAAAGTATTAATTATCCCTTTCCCATATCAGAACACCCAGCAGCTCAAAACCCAGGAGGAAAGTTTGAGGATCATTAAATCTGGCATGGTAGGATAATATTTTTATATCTTCACTGATTAGTTTCTCCTGAAATTTCCAACTTTATTTTTTAAATGTACTCAGCCAACCCTTTCTCTGGTCAGTGAATCAAGGAAGGGATTTAACAATAGAAACTGTAGTTGAGGGGTAGTCTCTTTCTGACTTTTGATTTTCAAAAATCTGGATTCATAATGAAATAAGAAGGGCTCAAGAAATAGACAAAATATTCTGGAACATACTTTAGTAAGAACACAAATTTCTTGCTAAGAAAAAGGAGAGACAGAGAACAAGTCTACATTAGTTGGTCCATTGAACAGATCCTTGTGCCATCTTCATGGATTTATTGCTGGAGAGGTGGGATGGAGGGATAGAAAATCTCCACATCAGCTTATGCCCCAATGCCCAGGTAGATTCTACAGAGACAGGAGGTTCCAAGAATAAAAATGCTTTGTTTTGTCTACACTTTCTACCTCTCCATCGAATTTCCCATACCCTAACATTATGTTGTAGGAGCAACAAAATAATTTCCATGTGCCTAAGGGTGTGAATCAAGGTTGTGTAGAAAGGAAGAGAGCTACCAGATGTGAATGAACCATGTATATGAAATTAAGTTATATGATCTTGGTCATCTGTGTGGACCCATGACTGAGATCAAAACTGGATTATGAATATCTCAGCAGACCATTAGTGTGGGCAAAAGACACAAAGGTTCAGATGCCCATTGCTTTCCATATTTGCTTCATTGTCCAATAAGACAGCTAAAATTTGAGCTATCACACTCACATTCTAGCCAGTAGGAAAAACAAAACAAAAACAACTTACCTTTTCTGTTAAGTTCCTCATACAGCACTTTCTTACATCTCCTTGGCTAAAACAGTCACATAGCCATACCTAGCTGAGAAAGAGGCTAGAAAACAGTGTTAACTGGTGACAATGTGTCTGGTTATTAAAAATTTGGGTTCTTATTAAGAAGTTCTCTTTCTGTGGGACTCTCTCATCTCCAACTCTAGTCTTCTCCCCAGACTCTCAGCTCCATCTTTCCAACTCAAAGAGTGTTCTGGGTTATGCCTGGGTTCTCCCTCTAGGCATTACAACCTAGACTTCTTCTCAAGTCAGTAAGCTGGAACAGTTGTAGGAGGGCTCATCTTGTTTGTTTCCCATCTTAAAGGATCATTTTCCTTCATTGCCTAATATCCAGTGTCTCAAAAACTTTTGTTTCATACATTTTTTTTCCTTTATAATTTGTGTGTGTGTGTGTGTGTGTGTGTGTGTGTGTGTGTGTGTGTGTGTGTGTTTCAAGTAGAAAGGTCCCTGTTATTTCGTCTTGGCTGGGAGTGGAAGTTCCATATGCTGTTCACTTTCTCCCCTATTCATCATTGTACTCAGATCTCTCATTTATCTGGTTGGTGCTTTTCAAAGTATTTTGGTATTTTTTTGCAATTTACAAGGACATAAGTGAAGTTGGCATGTACACATTAAGTCCTGCCAGAAATAAAAGTGCTTTTTGAATAGTTCCATCTGTAATTATGTCTCCCTGCCCTCAGAATTTGAGCCTGGGGAAATGGGGATTAGTTTAAGAAGGGAATGTATCTGGAGTGAAAGTATGGACCCAGGAAAGCACTAAGCAGTTTCTGAGCAAGACTGGATTACAGAAATGACCAAAGAGCAAGGCACATGATGAGCAGATTAGATTGGAGTATTTATTGAATAACATTCCTGTGGACTTTTGCCTGATCCAAATTAGCAAATTGTTTTTTGTATGCTGTTTAGCAATGAATGCACTATGATAGAAGAGAAACTAAATTTAAGGGATCGGCAGTCACATAATTCAGATCTGGTCTTAGTTATGAATGTCTTCATTTTCTGGCATAAAATATTTTCAAGGTAGGTAATATAGCTCTAACCCTCAGTTTCCTTCTCTTATATATGAGGGGGAATAAATGACCAGCTCATTCCATACTAAATTCTGTTTTAGTGAAAGATTTTCTGGTTTAGGAGAACCAAACCAAATCAAAGTTTCCACAGACATTAGAGAGACACTTTACACCTGAGCTTTCCCCTTTCCCAATCTTTGAACTTCTTGCTTATATTAAATTTTCCATATAAAACTTCCATTGTAACCACCAGAATTTTGGTATTTGGTTTGTTGTATTTTCTTCCCTCCTACAACTTAATTATTTTGCTAATACCCACCCTCCAACAAAAAAATGTCACAAAATAGAATTAGTGCCCACAATTGATAGGCAGAAGATTTCAGGATATAAATTGAGTTGAATATAATGACTGGATATTTTCTGTTGACAAATTATTCTTTATAATTTTGGGGGAGATGTGCTTGAATTTTCAATCTTAAGGGTGTACAACAGTTTTGTAGATATGAATTCTATTACTGCTATATTGTTTCTAACACATTTTACAGGAGCACAACGTCTTCACACCACTAAACAATATCTACTTGCAAGTGAAAAGGGAACAAAAGCTCATAAAACAGCAATAAAATATTTATTTGTCTTCAGCAATAGGATTAATTTTATCATTGTAGATTTATGACCCCAGAAATTCATTGCTGGATATTTAATATATCAAAATAGCAGAACAATGAGCTTGTATTAAGAAATGTGTTGTGAAACTTGTGATTTACCAGAGAGAACAGATTTCCCGCCCGCCCCCCCCCCCATAGGACTTAATAAAACAGCAGCAAATTGAATTAGCTTGGCATAAAGTTTAATTGCCTGACACAAAAAAATTGATACTGCTATTGCATTACTGCTTATGTACAATATATATTGGCCTTGTGGATTACCACCCCTCCCCCACCCCAAGGCCCCTAGACTGACTGGGGAAGCTAATTATGGCAATAGGATTGTGATGTTAGTGTCTGGGAGTCTTCCTGTTGATTGTCTCTTCCTATTATAAAGAAGGAAAAGTTCAATGACCTTTCCAAAAGAGAAAACAGGGCATTATAACTTGCTGCCTCCCCCACTTCAATTCCTTTGTTGAATGCCTATCTCTTCAGGAATTCCACAGCTCTTCAATACTACAGTACCTTGAGATAATGTGCCTTAGTGACATTCAGTTTAGGCACCTGGGAGCTTTTTTTAGGATGGAAATAGCCTGATAGCAGAAAGTCGTAAAAGAGCGTAGTAAATCTACAACCTTCAAATTCTCTATTTTGAATTGTGGCTATAGCTATGAATTACTCTCTTTCTGCTCACATTTCCACCCCATATATTTTGAGCTCCTATAAGAATAGCACACACTTAGGGAAAAAAGACAGTCTCTCTTGAGATTGTAATCTGGGAGCTAGACATCTTCATGTTCAAGGAGGTTAGAGGAATATGGTCTGGCAGAAGCAGAACAACTCAGTTCCCATAATTCAGCTAGCACAGAATTTGAAAATAGAGCCAATAAATTGATGATGTGGCCATAGAGTTTACAACCAGAGACCATCTCATAAAGCTTATAAAAGCTAACATTTTGGGGGATTGCTTTGTGAATTTCCAATCAGGAGGACAATCCCCAGAGGTGGCTGAGTCTGAATTATTGTTATAGAAAGTAATTGAGTAAGTGAAACTGCATGCTATGGAGAGGGAAAAACCAACAGTTTTCTTTTAGCTTGATTTGAATGAGAAACAAACTGAAAAACTGGCTGTATTTTCTCTCTTGTATCCCAGTGTCTGCTAAGATCCTGCTAAAATCATTTGCTTTCCTTTTCACATCTGATTTGTTCTTCTGGTAGTAGGAACATATGCAAATTGATGGAGTCTGCTATAAGAGGTCAGCATTTTCAAGATTTTGGGTCAAGTCATATCCAATGCTCTTATTTCCACCCCTATCCCTATTTATTGATTATCTAGCCAGAGAAGATGCTAAAAATATACAAAATAAAAACCGGACTCATTGACAACTAGCCATTAGGCTTCTGTCTGTACACTTGCTGGGAATGATTGATTCATCAAAAACCAATGGTGAAATTTTTGTCTGGGAAATTCCACTGAGAAGTTAAAAAAAAAAGCAACATTATGTCCATAAAACCATGATTTTATGGCAGAACAATAGGTTACAAAGTAACTTCCAGGTAACATGGTTACATGAGTGCTAGTGTCTCTTTCGCTCTCAGACAAAAATGTCGTATTGTATTATTCATAAACGGTACAACATTCAAAGAAAATTAAATTTCTGTATCCCATGCTGAAGAATAATCAACATGGAAATACATAAAATAATCAAAATATGCAGTTGGTAGAAATCCAAGAGAAGTTGAAAGGAATATACCATGTTTCCCCGAAAATAAGACCTAACCGGAAAATAATCCCTAGCATGATTTTTCAGGATGACATCCCCTGAACACAAACCTCAATGTGTCTTTTGGAGCAAAACTTAACATGAGACCCGGTCTTATTTTCGGAGACGCACGGTAGAACTAATGGAAGATGAATATATGTTTTATGGTCCTGGAAATGCCAAGCACATACAAATAAATAAATTAATAAAACAGTATCCTACTGAGATTTAGCATTTCTTTCTCAACACTCATAAAACACTTGCCCAAAGGTGGTTATATATTGAGTTACAATGGAAGCTCCAAAACCTTGCAAAATGCAGCCATTGTAGAGAATACATTCTCTGACTATAATATAAGAAGTAAATAATCACAAAATAAAATGAGCAATACTAAGTAACTTGACCCACTCCTGAGTCTGAAGGATTGTGTCATGACTCTGCTTTCTATTTCCATACAGGTATTTTCTTTCACAGAATTTCTTAATCTAGAGCCATTCTCCAGCAATCCCACTGACATCATTCACTACTTTTCTATGTATTCCTAACCTCTATACTGTGATTCTTTCTGGCCGCTATGTATCCAAACAGCTCTAGTTCTAGCTGCGCAAGACAATAAGTTAAACTCCTGAGCCTGTCATACTTGCATTGAATGGCACATGCAATTGCTGCTAGTAAAATGCCACTTACTTGTTTTCCCTTATTTATTTTTATCTATGTCCCTATTTTCAAAGTCTTTTTTCATTTTTTCACATTTAAAATAAAAACAACTGACAACTTTCGTAAGTAACTTTTAGATTGAGAGGAAATACAAATTAAATTATATAATATGTAGAAAAATGAAAGCAATAAGAATATTATGTATCAAAATTGATGAGAGATTCCCAAAGTGCACCCAGAGGAGGAAAATAAATGTCTATCTAATGTTTCAAATATTAAAAGGGGGGGGGGAAGCAAAAATTAAAATTTAATTTAAGAGGTTACAAAAAGAATATCTAAAATACGGCAAGGGTTGGCAAATTATAGTTCAGGGACCAATTTCAGCTGACCATCTGTCTTGGCAAATAAGGTTTTGTTGGAAATAGCTATGCTTATTTATTTATTCATGTATGGCTGCTTTCATGCTACAAAGCAGAGATGAGTAATAGTGACAGAGACTGTTTGGCCTGCAAACCCACATAGCTCCTTATTCTATGGCCCTTTACAGAAAAAGTTTGCTGACACCTAATCTAAGGTATGCAGATAAAAAAGGTTGTTGAAACTAAAACTGTAAACTAATAACTTGAAAAAAACCATCAAGAATGTAATTGAGAGACTTATCAATTGTTGTTTTAGCACATAGAAAACTGTGTGATGTTGTTAATCTTGTTTTGTTAGCATTGTCTCATACTAAAACATTGAGTAAAGGGCACAATGAAAAAAATACAGATAAATTTCTCACATACAGGTGAAAAATTTTAAGTAAATATTAGTAAATCTAATTCAGTGGTATATGTAACTATCGATTACCTGCAGCCAAATTAAGATTTATTCCAGGGGTGTATAAATTATTTACTATAAGTAAATATGTTAATATACCTAATGACATCAGAGAGGTCAAAGCCGAAAAATCATATATTAATCTCAACAGATACAGAAAAATAATTAGTCTTTTTTATAATAGAAGTGTATTAGTCTAGAAATAGGAAGATTCATTCTTTAGTATGACACCAACAGCTAGTGTTATGCTCACAGGTGCAAACATCAGAGATAATCTCATTAGTCATAAATAGCATAATAATGCCTTCTGTTTTCATGACTAAGGTAAAAAGCTTCTAATAGTTCTAGCCAGTGGAATAGGACATGAAAAATTTTTAAAAAGGAAAATGTATTATTTTCTGATTATGTGACTGTATTTCTTGAAAACAAACTAAATCAGGAAATTGACTATGATCTGGTCTTTGGACACTAATCAAGTTTCTTCAGTTGTCATAAGGATCCCATTCAGTTTACATGTTGCATTTAGTTGTCATGTTTCTTCATTTTCCTTTGATCTGGAGTAGTTCCTCATTTCTTCCTTGTATTTCATACCTTGACACTTTTGAAAATTGTATATCAGTTATTTTGTAGAGTATCTATTAGTTTGGGTGTGTCTGACATTTCCTCATATTAGACTCAAGTTATGCATCGTTGACTGAAATATTTCAGTAATAATTGTTGTGTTCTTATTACATCCACATCCTGTCAGGTATACATATTTTTTCCTTTGTCCTATTACTAGTAAGATTTATTTTTGATCCATTGATTAAAGCGGTGTTGGTCAGCTATTTCATTCTAAAGTTACTACTTTTCCCTTGTACTTGCTAAATATTATATGAGAAGTTACTTTGGAACTGCAAAAAACCCTGTCCCTCATTAATCTTTCTGTTTATTCATTTATATTGGTGTGTATTCTCTACTTTATTCAGTGGTTATAATTTTTGTTTTTATTTTAATGCTCGAATTGTCTCAGATTGGCCAGTAGGAGGAGCCCTTTTCTAAGGGCTTCTGTGTCCCATTGATATGTCCCTATTACTCTTTGAGGGCTTCTTTACTTTCTGACACAATTATATATTTGGAGCTCATAATGTCCCTGCCTCGGCTGTGGAATCTGACATTTATCTAAGGTATCCGTGTGCCTTTTAGTAGAATCAAGATCTAGGTTCTTGGTGCCCTTATTACTATTAGTTTATTGCTACTCCCAGTCACTTTCTCTCAGTGGAAGGAGTTGCAGAGACTATTATGAGTGTATTCACACATATCATTACACATGTATTTATTTCTCTATCTATATCTGAAAACCACGAAATATACTGACACCTCCAAGCCAGTCCTCCACTGCAGAATTCATACTAGTTTATCTCTTTCTATGTTTGTAGCTCCCATCTCTATTAATGAGATAAATGACCCCCTTTTGCTTAATTTACTGGTGTGATTAATTTCTCTGTATGTTACAAATCTGTTGCTGCGGCCATACCCTCCTCTGCAGATCCTCTGTCATCACCCCAGTAGAGTTCTAACACTCTACACTTGGCTGCCACCCTGCTTACTTCATCTGTACTCTGACACCCCACATAGGGACATCCCAACATGCAAACACCCTCTTTACCCAGCCTGTGCTCCAAAACTCCACTCCAGGCGGCCCTGGGACTCAGGCTCTACCACCCTGCTCTGGGAAGTCCGCTAGCACATTCACCCTCCTCATTCTTCTTGGCCTCAGGATCCCCTGCTTGGGTCACTGGGGCTTCCACCTCATACCCTAACTCCATAGTAGATGCCTATCTTTCTTGATCCCATCAGTGACTTTAAACCTAAGTTGTTCAGAAAGGGAAAGGAAAAGGAAGAGGAAAATGACATTATAGTTCTTGAGAAAGGAGTCAAATAAATGGAAATGAAACAATTCCTCACATATGTAAAACATATTTCAATGGTTTTAAGACCTTAATGTGAAAGATAAGTTATAATATAAAATACAAAAAAGTGAACATTTTTCTTACATTAGGGTATTAAAGGTATAAAACCAGAGACATACATTCAAAATCATGACAAGGAAAAATGAAACGCAAAGAATATATTATACATAATATGTTCCAACCATATTACATAAAATTGTCATTATTATAATTACATGAAGCACTATTACAAATCAATAAAAAAAAAAAAAAAAAAAACACCCCAGTGGTAAAACAGGCATAGGTTATGAATAGAATTTCACACACACTAAAAAGTACAAACTACCAATAATGATGAAAGAAATGTTCAACCTTTCTAGCAATAAAATGTTTTAAATAATAGTAATCATAAACCATTTTTCTCTTCAAAATGACATATTGAAATGAGAAACAATTAGAATGGTTGGCAAATAAGGATGGTCTAAGGCACTGCTTGACAATGTGCAAATTGGAAAACATTTTTGAAGAAAAATACATCAAATATATAAAAAAAATACACATTCTTTAAACTAGTAACTGTACTTCTAGGAATTAACTTTAGCAAATAATCATATGTAGACAAAGATTTATGATGGTTTTTATTTCAATAATATTTAATACAGGGATAAAAATATGACATGATATATAAACATATATATATACAATATAGGAAATTGTTTTTAAAAAACAGCCTTTGGTCTACAATAAGGAATTAGTTAAAATAATTTTGCTACTATATAAATAGTTGGAATAACATGTAGTAAAATTAATATTTTTTGGAAATCGTAAAATTTTTTTATTACATGAAGAGAGCACAATACAAAATAATCAATAGAGTATGATTCTCTATGTGTGTATATGTGCAGTTTGTGTGTGTGCAGATGAATCTACATGTTGATATGGATATAGTTAGGAGAAAATACACCAACATGTTAACTATGATTTGCTTATGGTTTGTTTCTATTTCCTTCTTTACATCTTTACCAAATTTTTTATCATGAACTTAAATTACTTTTGTGTTGATTTCTTACTGCTGCTGTAACAAATCACCAGAAACGTAGTGGCTTAAAATAACAAAAAATTTACTTTTTTACAGTTCTGGAGATCAAACATCCACAATCAGTTTCATTGGCTAAAACCAAGGTGTCATCGGCAGGGCTGGTTCCTTTTGGAGGTTCTGAGGGAAAATCTGTTTCCTTGACATTTTTAATTTCTAGTGGCCATCTGTATTCCTTGGCTTGTGGCCACGTGTATTCCTCTGTCTTCAAAGAACATTGCTCAATGTCTGCGTTTGTCATCTTATCACCTTCTTTTCTGACTCTGACCCTCCTATATCCCTCCTACAAGAACAGCTGTGATCATATCATCCTGAATTATCTGGCCCAAGGGATAATCCACAATTTTCCTATCTCAAGACGCTTAGGTTCATTCATATCTACAAAGTCCATTTTGTCATATAAGGTAGCATTCACAGGTTCCTGGGATTAGGACAAGATGTGATTACATTTGGGGGTGGGGGGTACTATTCAGCTTATGTCAATTAGTACTTAGTATTATTGAATTATTTATTATAGAGATAGAAACTTCACTATGGCTATGGCTATACTTCAAAAGGATTTGATTTTCTTAAAATGTTAAGGAACATAATACATAGCACTAGAAGGTACAGGTAAGGAAGAGGGAAGGATATATTCTGAGAAGCTCGGTATATATTCTGAAGTTCACTGGGGGAATATATAGAAACAA
Organism: Rhinolophus sinicus; assembly: GCF_057876585.1. NCBI lineage: Eukaryota > Metazoa > Chordata > Mammalia > Chiroptera > Rhinolophidae > Rhinolophus > Rhinolophus sinicus. The sequence goes on along the minus strand of NC_142516.1, from coordinate 39,276,522 downwards.
GGGTTATACAGAGAAATTCATGGTGGAAGGGAGAGATTTAGGAATTTTTACCAATAACCTCTGAAATAACTGCCATCTCTAAGAAGAACACCATGGGGATGGTGGCTAGCATCTCACTTAGGTAATGAGGCCTACTACATTGATACTGACTAAACATCTGATGACACCTCTTATTCAGTAGTATATATCTGCTTCCAGGAAAATGATCCCTGGGCCAACTATGGAAAATTTACCATATGGTCAGTATTTTCCCTACATATATGAAGACATTCCCTCTTCAAAAATATCAGAATGCGTTGTTTCCTGGCGAAGATTTATTTATAATGGTATCCAGAGCAACGAAAACCAGAAAATATTTCACTGCACAACACTAGAGGAATTAACAAAAATTTATAAATCATCATATGTGGTAGACTGCTGTAAAGCCCTAAAATCATAAATGCTATTATGCAATTCATGAGAAAATACAGGTTATCATATGTTTTAAAGGAAACAAATTAATTAGGTGCCAAATTGCATATATTATGATCTTAAACATGTTAAAAAATAAAAAGAACTAAAAGGAATAGAAATTATGTTAAAATATATATAGTGGATCCTTTGATTGGTTGAGTTATGAGTAACTATTACTTTCCGGAATTTCCAAATTTTCCATTGGCTATGTTATGTTTTTATAATGAGAAGGGGAAAAAAGTACTAAATCAGCTTCCCATAAATATTGATTCAGTTATTGGGCTAAGGAAAGTTTTACTACCTAGAAAGCTTTAATTTTCCCACTGTATATCACTCCTTTTTGTTTATGGGCACTTGGGCAAAAGAGTGCATCATTAAATCCATTAAGTGAAGATAATGACCATTATCTGCTGGGTGACCTGGAAAGGCTGGAGATCCAGCAACTCTGGGTATGTTGTACTATGCAAACAATAAAACAAATTCATCCTATATCCTCAGTGTGAAATATGGCCTAGAAAAAAAGGTGAGGTCTAAACAGAGAGAAATATGCAATACATATAAACACACAACAAAAAATAAAAGGGCTATGCATGAAAAGTTCATTACTCTACAAATATACAATATAATGTTTCTTTCATCTGTAATGTGATATTTATGGGGTTTTTAATGCTTGCCATAAACTAACAGTACATATAAAACAGTCTTACTCTTTTCCTTCTAATGTTAACATAATATGATTCTTTATTGAGCTTTCATGAAAAATTAGTATAGTCATTCATTATGCATTTACCTGATTTTAATCTTCTTTGGCTTTGATCAGGACAACAATTATTGCTTGAGAATTCACAATGAAAATTATGAAAACTTAAGACATATCTGTTTATTCACAATTAAATCAGCCTTTTCATCCTTTAATTTACTCTAGAAATTGAATAATTGAGCTAGAACAGGGATTATTCCAACCGATTCAAAGCATTTGGAGGTCAGAGTCTCAGAAGAGAGATTTTTCACATGTTTATTTGCTCTAATTCGCATAATTGGTACATTAAAATGAACAAATTAGAAACAA